>NC_133169.1:33669014-33975358 GCF_040802235.1 Manis javanica | reverse complement strand
TGGCCTTCACCCACACGTCAGAGTAGGATCCTCTATCTAAACATAACCACATCCACGGCATAAACTAAAACAATTCCCTATCCCTAACCCTAGCACATACCTGTGGCCTGACCATCCATAATCTCCATGGATGTGACCCTTGCCTCATTGTAAGCCTGCGACTGAATTGGACAGTTGCCCTAACCTTGCAGAAGGACCCTCAGTCTAAACGTACCAATACCCTGCCCCTACGGCTTTCCAAAATCCTAACCCTAACCCTAGCCCTGGCTCGTGGTCCTGACACCTCACCTTGACCATTGACGTCAACCATGCCTCACCATAAACCTGATCCACCATCTTGCACTCCCTTTCTCATCAGAACTAGAAGCCAACTCTATCCATAAAGCCACTGTCTCTGCATACCAGAGAGAACAAAAAATTTTAACTCTAAAACTGGTGCCTGGACCTATACACAAAGCGTCATTATCACAAACACCCAGGGATCTCCTCAACACGGAAACGCAAATTCACACTCGCACCCACATCAGAGGTAGACCCTAACCCTAATAATTAACTTATCCTTTCTGCACAACAGCCCTAACCTCTATATTCAAAGCCTAGCCATGACTCTTGGACCTGCCCCTTCACCATAACCATTGGCATCACCTGCGCTTCATCGTAATCCTAATCTTCAATCCCGAACGTGCCCTCCCATCGGAGAGAAACTCGAAATTTTTCCATAAACCTATCCTTCTTCTACACCTTACAGAACACAATAAACTTACTCTAGCCCTCGGCATTTTACCTGATCCAAAACCAACAGCCTCAATGTCTGTCTTGCCGCACCATAAGCCTGAAGCTCAAGGTGGCCCTCGCCCTCACTTCAGGGTCAGATGCAAACTCTAAATGTTACTCCACATTCCTGTAAATCTTACTGAACACCTAACCCTAACCCTAGCGCGAAGCCTTGGACTAGATTCTTCACCTACAACATTGATGTCAACTAAGACACATCTTAACTCGGAGCCTGAATTTCACATTCTCAATCACAACAGAAGAGAACCCTTATTCTCTCGGTAACCGTCTCTTCCGCAGAGATTTTCTCTCACAGATAGCCCTAACCCTCTCCCAGGACACTTTCACTGAACCGCTACCATCAGCATCGACGTCTGTCATTCGTTCCCACAACCCTGAAGCTCGTTCTGGCCACTGCCCTCTTGTCAGAGTCGGATCAGAACGCTAAATGTCACTCAATTTTCCGCAGACTCCTTACCTTACAACTAATGCCAACCCTATCCCTGGTGCCAGGATCTGACACTTCACCTTCATCATTGATGTCACACTCACTTCACCTTAAAACTTAAACTTATTCTTGCACAAAACCTCACATCAGAGGTGGATCCGAATTCTAACTGCAACCCTATCTCACCCGTACTCTTTATCGAACACATAACTCTAACCCTAGATCTGACCCTTGAACCAGAATCTTCACCTTCACCGTTGCTATCAACTATGACTCCCTTAATCCTCTGACTCGATCTCACACTCACACTCAATTCAGAATTTTTCGCAAATTCTGTCCATAACCATATTTTCTGCATAGACCTTTCCTTACAGAAAACCCTAACCCTAGCCCCGGATCCTTAACCTGAATGCTCACCGTCAGCATCGGTGTCACCGATGCCACATCTTGATGATGAAGTCCAAGCTGACCTTCACCCACACGTCAGAGTAGGATGCTTAATCTAAACATAACCACATCCACGGCATAAACATTAGACAATTGCCTAACCCTAACCCTAGCACATTCCTGTGACCTGAGCCTCCAAAATCATCATGGACGTCACCCTTGCCTCACTGCGACTCAGTTGGACAGTTGCCCTAAACTTGGAGAAGGACCCTCAGTCTAAACGTACCAATTGCCTTCCCCTACAGCTTTCCAAAAACCTAACCCTAACACTACCCCTGGCACGGGCTCCTGACACCTCACCTTGACCATTGACGTCATCCATGCCTCACCATAAACCTGATCCACCATCTTGTGCACCCTGTCACATCAGACTCAGAAGCTAACTCTATCCTTAAAGAGAATGTTTCTGTATACCAGAGAGAACACAGAATTTTAACCCTGAAACTGATGCCTGGACCTGTAGACAGAGTGTCAGCATCGGAGACACCCAGGGATCTCCCAACACGGAAACACAATTTCACAGTCACAGTCACATCAGAGCTAGACCTTAAGTCTTATACTTAACTTATTCTTTCTGTACTAGAGCCCGAACCAGTAATTCTAACCCTAGCCATGACTCTTGGACATGCCCCTTAATCGTAACCATTGGCATCACTCACGCTTCATCGTAATCCTTTACCTCAATCCCGCACTTGCCCTCCCATCAGAGAGAAACCTGAAGCCTTTCCATAACCCTATCCTTCCTGTACACCTTACAGAACAAAACTAAACTTACTCTAGCCCTTGGAACTATACCTGAACCGACACCATCAGCTTCAACGTCTGTCATGCCGCACGATAAGCCTGAATCTCAAGGTCGCCGTCACCCGCACGTCAGGGACAGATGCGAACTCTAAATGTAACTGCACAATCCTGTCAATCTTACTGAACACCTAACCCTAACCCTAGTGCCAAGCCCTGGACTAGATTTTTCACCCGCAGCAATGATGTCAACTACGACACATCTTAATTCGGAGCTTGAATCTCACACTCGCACTGACATCAGAAGAGAACCCTAATTCTTTCGGAAACCGTCTTTTCTGCACTGATTTTCTCTTACAGATAACCCTAAGCGTATCCCAGGCCCCTTTCACTGAACCGCCACCATCAGCATCGACGTCTGTCATTCCTCCCCATAATCCTGAAGCTCGTTCTGGACGCTGCCCTCATGTCAGAGTCGGATCAGTACTCTAACTGTCACTCCATCTGCAGCATACTCCTTACCTTACAACTAATGCTGACCCTATCCCTGGTACCGGGATCTGACACTTCACCTTCATCATTGTTGTGACCCTCACTTCACCTGAAACTTAAACTTATTCTTGCACTCACCCTCACACCAGAGGATGATCCGAATTCTAACTGCAACCCTACTTCAACCGTACTCCTTATCAAACCCATAACCCTACCCTAGATCTGAACCTTGAATCAGATTATTCACCTTCATCGTTGCTACCCACTATGACACCCTTAATGGTGTGACTCGATCTCACACTCGCCCTCAATTTAGAATTGCACCCTAATTCTGTCCATAACCATATTATCTGCATAAACCTGCATAGACCTTTCCTTACATAAAACTCTAACCCTGGAACAGGTTCCTTTACCTGCATGCTCACCACCAGCATTGATGTCACCGATGCCATACCTTAATGATGAAGTCCAAACTGGCCTTCACCCACACGTCAGAGTAGGATCCTCTATCTAAACATAACCACATCCACGGCATAAACTAAAACAATTCCCTATCCCTAACCCTAGCACATACCTGTGGCCTGACCATCCATAATCTCCATGGATGTGACCCTTGCCTCATTGTAAGCCTGCGACTGAATTGGACAGTTGCCCTAACCTTGCAGAAGGACCCTCAGTCTAAACGTACCAATACCCTGCCCCTACGGCTTTCCAAAATCCTAACCCTAACCCTAGCCCTGGCTCGTGGTCCTGACACCTCACCTTGACCATTGACGTCAACCATGCCTCACCATAAACCTGATCCACCATCTTGCACTCCCTTTCTCATCAGAACTAGAAGCCAACTCTATCCATAAAGCCACTGTCTCTGCATACCAGAGAGAACAAAAAATTTTAACTCTAAAACTGGTGCCTGGACCTATACACAAAGCGTCATTATCACAAACACCCAGGGATCTCCTCAACACGGAAACGCAAATTCACACTCGCACTCACATCAGAGGTAGACCCTAACCCTAATAATTAACTTATCCTTTCTGCACAACAGCCCTAACCTCTATATTCAAAGCCTAGCCATGACTCTTGGACCTGCCCCTTCACCATAACCATTGGCATCACCTGAGCTTCATCGTAATCCTAATCTTCAATCCCGAACGTGCCCTCCCATCGGAGAGAAACTCGAAATTTTTCCATAAACCTATCCTTCTTATACACCTTACAGAACACAATAAACTTACTCTAGCCCTCGGCATTTTACCTGATCCAAAACCAACAGCCTCAATGTCTGTCTTGCCGCACCATAAGCCTGAAGCTCAAGGTGGCCCTCGCCCTCACTTCAGGGTCAGATGCAAACTCTAAATGTTACTCCACATTCCTGTAAATCTTACTGAACACCTAACCCTAACCCTAGCGCGAAGCCTTGGACTAGATTCTTCACCTACAACATTGATGTCAACTAAGACACATCTTAACTCGGAGCCTGAATTTCACATTCTCAATCACAACAGAAGAGAACCCTTATTCTCTCGGTAACCGTCTCTTCCGCAGAGATTTTCTCTCACAGATAGCCCTAACCCTCTCCCAGGACACTTTCACTGAACCGCTACCATCAGCATCGACGTCTGTCATTCGTTCCCACAACCCTGAAGCTCGTTCTGGCCACTGCCCTCTTGTCAGAGTCGGATCAGAACGCTAAATGTCACTCAATTTTCCGCAGACTCCTTACCTTACAACTAATGCCAACCCTATCCCTGGTGCCAGGATCTGACACTTCACCTTCATCATTGATGTCACACTCACTTCACCTTAAACCTTAAACTTATTCTTGCACAAAACCTCACATCAGAGGTGGATCCGAATTCTAACTGCAACCCTATCTCACCCGTACTCCTTATCGAACACATAACCCTAACCCTAGATCTGACCCTTGAACCAGAATCTTCACCTTCACCGTTGCTATCAACTATGACTCCCTTAATCCTCTGACTCGATCTCACACTCACACTCAATTCAGAATTTTTCGCAAATTCTGTCCATAACCATATTTTCTGCATAGACCTTTCCTTACAGAAAACCCTAACCCTAGCCCCGGATCCTTAACCTGAATGCTCACCGTCAGCATCGGTGTCACCGATGCCACATCTTGATGATGAAGTCCAAGCTGACCTTCACCCACACGTCAGAGTAGGATGCTTAATCTAAACATAACCACATCCACGGCATAAACATTAGACAATTGCCTAACCCTAACCCTAGCACATTCCTGTGACCTGAGCCTCCAAAATCATCATGGACGTCACCCTTGCCTCAGTGCGACTCAGTTGGACAGTTGCCCTAAACTTGGAGAAGGACCCTCAGTCTAAACGTACCAATTGCCTGCCCCTACAGCTTACCAAAAACCTAACCCTAACACTACCCCTGGCTCGGGCTCCTGAGACCTCACCTTGACCATTGACGTCATCCATGCCTCACCATAAACCTGATCCACCATCTTGTGCACCCTGTCACATCAGACTCAGAAGCTAACTCTATCCGTAAAGAGAATGTTTCTGTATACCAGAGAGAACACAGAATTTTAACCCTGAAACTGATGCCTGGACCTGTATACAGAGTGTCAGCATCGGAGACACCCAGGGATCTCCCAACACGGAAACACAATTTCACAGTCACAGTCACATCAGAGCTAGACCTTAAGTCTTATAATTAACTTATTCTTTCTGTACTAGAGCCCGAACCAGTAATTCTAACCCTAGCCATGACTCTTGGACATGCCCCTTAATCGTAACCATTGGCATCACTCACGCTTCATCGTAATCCTTTACCTCAATCCCGCACTTGCCCTCCGATCAGAGAGAAACCTGAAGCCTTTCCATAACCCTATCCTTCCTGTACACCTTACAGAACAAAACTAAACTTACTCTAGCCCTTGGAACTATACCTGAACCGACACCATCAGCTTCAACGTCTGTCATGCCGCACCATAAGCCTGAATCTCAAGGTCGCCGTCACCCGCACGTCAGGGACAGATGCGAACTCTAAATGTAACTGCATAATCCTGTCAATCTTACTGAACACCTAACCCTAACCCTAGTGCCAAGCCCTGGACTAGATTTTTCACCCGCAGCAATGATGTCAACTACGACACATCTTAATTCGGAGCTTGAATCTCACACTCGCACTGACATCAGAAGAGAACCCTAATTCTTTCGGAAACCGTCTTTTCCGCACTGATTTTCTCTTACAGATGACCCTAAGCGTATCCCAGGCCCCTTTCACTGAACCGCCACCATCAGCATCGACGTCTGTCATTCCTCCCCATAATCCTGAAGCTCGTTCTGGACGCTGCCCTCATGTCAGAGTCGGATCAGTACTCTAACTGTCACTCAATCTGCAGCATACTCCTTACCTTACAACTAATGCTGACCCTATCCCTGGTACCGGGATCTGACACTTCACCTTCATCATTGTTGTGACCCTCACTTCACCTGAAACTTAAACTTATTCTTGCACTCACCCTCACATCAGAGGCGGATCCGAATTCTAACTGCAACCCTACTTCAACCGTACTCCTTATCAAACCCACAACCCTACCCTAGATCTGAACCTTGAATCAGATTATTCACCTTCATCGTTGCTACCCACTATGACACCCTTAATGGTGTGACTCGATCTCACACTCGCCCTCATTTTAGAATTGCACCCTAATTCTGTCCATAACCATATTATCTGCATAAACCTGCATAGACCTTTCCTTACAGAAAACTCTAACCCTGGAACAGGTTCCTTTACCTGCATGCTCACCACCAGCATTGATGTCACCGATGCCATACCTTAATGATGAAGTCCAAACTGGCCTTCACCCACACGTCAGAGTAGGATCCTCTATCTAAACATAACCACATCCACGGCATAAACTAAAACAATTCCCTATCCCTAACCCTAGCACATACCTGTGGCCTGACCATCCATAATCTCCATGGATGTGACCCTTGCCTCATTGTGAGCCTGCGACTGAATTGGACAGTTGCCCTAACCTTGCAGAAGGACCCTCAGTCTAAACGTACCAATACCCTGCCCCTACGGCTTTCCAAAATCCTAACCCTATCCCTAGCCCTGGCTCGTGGTCCTGACACCTCACCTTGACCATTGACGTCAACCATGCCTCACCATAAACCTGATCCACCATCTTGCACTCCCTTTCTCATCAGAACTAGAAGCCAACTCTATCCATAAAGCCACTGTCTCTGCATACCAGAGAGAACAAAAAATTTTAACTCTAAAACTGGTGCCTGGACCTATACACAAAGCGTCATTATCACAAACACCCAGGGATCTCCTCAACACGGAAACGCAAATTCACACTCGCACTCACATCAGAGGTAGACCCTAACCCTAATAATTAACTTATCCTTTCTGCACAACAGCCCTAACCTCTATATTCAAAGCCTAGCCATGACTCTTGGACCTGCCCCTTCACCATAACCATTGGCATCACCTGCGCTTCATCGTAATCCTAATCTTCAATCCCGAACGTGCCCTCCCATCGGAGAGAAACTCGAAATTTTTCCATAAACCTATCCTTCTTCTACACCTTACAGAACACAATAAACTTACTCTAGCCCTCGGCATTTTACCTGATCCAAAACCAACAGCCTCAATGTCTGTCTTGCCGCACCATAAGCCTGAAGCTCAAGGTGGCCCTCGCCCTCACTTCAGGGTCAGATGCAAACTCTAAATGTTACTCCACATTCCTGTAAATCTTACTGAACACCTAACCCTAACCCTAGCGCGAAGCCTTGGACTAGATTCTTCACCTACAACATTGATGTCAACTAAGACACATCTTAACTCGGAGCCTGAATTTCACATTCTCAATCACAACAGAAGAGAACCCTTATTCTCTCGGTAACCGTCTCTTCCGCAGAGATTTTCTCTTACAGATAGCCCTAACCCTCTCCCAGGACCCTTTCACTGAACCGCTACCATCAGCATCGACGTCTGTCATTCGTTCCCACAACCCTGAAGCTCGTTCTGGCCACTGCCCTCTTGTCAGAGTCGGATCAGAACGCTAAATGTCACTCAATTTTCCGCAGACTCCTTACCTTACAACTAATGCCAACCCTATCCCTGGTGCCAGGATCTGACACTTCACCTTCATCATTGATGTCACACTCACTTCACCTTAAACCTTAAACTTATTCTTGCACAAAACCTCACATCAGAGGTGGATCCGAATTCTAACTGCAACCCTATCTCACCCGTACTCCTTATCGAACACATAACCCTAACCCTAGATCTGACCCTTGAACCAGAATCTTCACCTTCACCGTTGCTATCAACTATGACTCCCTTAATCCTCTGACTCGATCTCACACTCACACTCAATTCAGAATTTTTCGCAAATTCTGTCCATAACCATATTTTCTGCATAGACCTTTCCTTACAGAAAACCCTAACCCTAGCCCCGGATCCTTAACCTGAATGCTCACCGTCAGCATCGGTGTCACCGATGCCACATCTTGATGATGAAGTCCAAGCTGGCCTTCACCCACACGTCAGAGTAGGATGCTTAATCTAAACATAACCACATCCACCGCATAAACTTTAGACAATTGCCTAACCCTAACCCTAGCACATTCCTGTGACCTGAGCCTCCAAAATCATCATGGACGTCACCCTTGCCTCACTGCGACTCAGTTGGACAGTTGCCCTAAACTTGGAGAAGGACCCTCAGTCTAAACGTACCAATTGCCTGCCCCTACAGCTTTCCAAAAACCTAACCCTAACACTACCCCTGGCTCGGGCTCCTGACACCTCACCTTGACCATTGACGTCATCCATGCCTCACCATAAACCTGATCCACCATCTTGCGCACCCTGTCACATCAGACTCAGAAGCTAACTCTATCCGTAAAGAGAATGTTTCTGTATACCAGAGAGAACACAGAATTTTAACCCTGAAACTGATGCCTGGACCTGTAGACAGAGTGTCAGCATCGGAGACACCCAGGGATCTCCCAACACGGAAACACAATTTCACAGTCACAGTCACATCAGAGCTAGACCTTAAGTCTTATACTTAACTTATTCTTTCTGTAGTAGAGCCCGAAGCAGTAATTCTAACCCTAGCCATGACTCTTGGACATGCCCCTTAATCGTAACCATTGGCATCACTCACGCTTCATCGTAATCCTTTACCTCAATCCCGCACTTGCCCTCCCATCAGAGAGAAACCTGAAGCCTTTCCATAACCCTATCCTTCCTGTACACCTTACAGAACAAAACTAAACTTACTCTAGCCCTTGGAACTATACCTGAACCGACACCATCAGCTTCAACGTCTGTCATGCCGCACCATAAGCCTGAATCTCAAGGTCGCCGTCACCCTCACGTCAGGGACAGATGCGAACTCTAAATGTAACTGTATAATCCTGTCAATCTTACTGAACACCTAACCCTAACCCTAGTGCCAAGCCCTGGACTAGATTTTTCACCCGCAGCAATGATGTCAACTACGACACATCTTAATTCGGAGCTTGAATCTCACACTCGCACTGACATCAGAAGAGAACCCTAATTCTTTCGGAAACCGTCTTTTCCGCACTGATTTTCTCTTACAGATAACCCTAAGCGTATCCCAGGCCCCTTTCACTGAACCGCCACCATCAGCATCGACGTCTGTCATTCCTCCCCATAATCCTGAAGCTCGTTCTGGACGCTGCCCTCATGTCAGAGTCGGATCAGTACTCTAACTGTCACTCAATCTGCAGCATACTCCTTACCTTACAACTAATGCTGACCCTATCCCTGGTACCGGGATCTGACACTTCACCTTCATCATTGTTGTGACCCTCACTTCACCTGAAACTTAAACTTATTCTTGCACTCACCCTCACATCAGAGGCGGATCCGAATTCTAACTGCAACCCTACTTCAACCGTACTCCTTATCAAACCCATAACCCTACCCTAGATCTGAACCTTGAATCAGATTATTCACCTTCATCGTTGCTACCCACTATGACACCCTTAATGGTGTGACTCGATCTCACACTCGCCCTCATTTTAGAATTGCACCCTAATTCTGTCCATAACCATATTATCTGCATAAACCTGCATAGACCTTTCCTTACAGAAAACTCTAACCCTGGAACAGGTTCCTTTACCTGCATGCTCACCACCAGCATTGATGTCACCGATGCCATACCTTAATGATGAAGTCCAAACTGGCCTTCACCCACACGTCAGAGTAGGATCCTCTATCTAAACATAACCACATCCACGGCATAAACTAAAACAATTCCCTATCCCTAACCCTAGCACATACCTGTGGCCTGACCATCCATAATCTCCATGGATGTGACCCTTCCCTCATTGTGAGCCTGCGACTGAATTGGTCAGTTGCCCTAACCTTGCAGAAGGACCCTCAGTCTAAACGTACCAATACCCTGCCCCTACGGCTTTCCAAAATCCTAACCCTATCCCTAGCCCTGGCTCGTGGTCCTGACACCTCACCTTGACCATTGACGTCAACCATGCCTCACCATAAACCTGATCCACCATCTTGCACTCCCTTTCTCATCAGAACTAGAAGCCAACTCTATCCATAAAGCCACTGTCTCTGCATACCAGAGAGAACAAAAAATTTTAACTCTAAAACTGGTGCCTGGACCTATACACAAAGCGTCATTATCACAAACACCCAGGGATCTCCTCAACACGGAAACGCAAATTCACACTCGCACTCACATCAGAGGTAGACCCTAACCCTAATAATTAACTTATCCTTTCTGCACAACAGCCCTAACCTCTATATTCAAAGCCTAGCCATGACTCTTGGACCTGCCCCTTCACCATAACCATTGGCATCACCTGCGCTTCATCGTAATCCTAATCTTCAATCCCGAACGTGCCCTCCCATCGGAGAGAAACTCGAAATTTTTCCATAAACCTATCCTTCTTCTACACCTTACAGAACACAATAAACTTACTCTAGCCCTCGGCATTTTACCTGATCCAAAACCAACAGCCTCAATGTCTGTCTTGCCGCACCATAAGCCTGATGCTCAAGGTGGCCCTCGCCCTCACTTCAGGGTCAGATGCAAACTCTAAATGTTACTCCACATTCCTGTAAATCTTACTGAACACCTAACCCTAACCCTAGCACGAAGCCTTGGACTAGATTCTTCACCTACAACATTGATGTCAACTAAGACACATCTTAACTCGGAGCCTGAATTTCACATTCTCAATCACAACAGAAGAGAACCCTTATTCTCTCGGTAACCGTCTCTTCCGCAGAGATTTTCTCTTACAGATAGCCCTAACCCTCTCCCAGGACCCTTTCACTGAACCGCTACCATCAGCATCGACGTCTGTCATTCGTTCCCACAACCCTGAAGCTCGTTCTGGCCACTGCCCTCTTGTCAGAGTCGGATCAGAACGCTAAATGTCACTCAATTTTCCGCAGACTCCTTACCTTACAACTAATGCCAACCCTATCCCTGGTGCCAGGATCTGACACTTCACCTTCATCATTGATGTCACACTCACTTCACCTTAAACCTTAAACTTATTCTTGCACAAAACCTCACATCAGAGGTGGATCCGAATTCTAACTGCAACCCTATCTCACCCGTACTCCTTATCGAACACATAACCCTAACCCTAGATCTGACCCTTGAACCAGAATCTTCACCTTCACCGTTGCTATCAACTATGACTCCCTTAATCCTCTGACTCGATCTCACACTCACACTCAATTCAGAATTTTTCGCAAATTCTGTCCATAACCATATTTTCTGCATAGACCTTTCCTTACAGAAAACCCTAACCCTAGCCCCGGATCCTTAACCTGAATGCTCACCGTCAGCATCGGTGTCACCGATGCCACATCTTGATGATGAAGTCCAAGCTGGCCTTCACCCACACGTCAGAGTAGGATGCTTAATCTAAACATAACCACATCCACCGCATAAACTTTAGACAATTGCCTAACCCTAACCCTAGCACATTCCTGTGACCTGAGCCTCCAAAATCATCATGGACGTCACCCTTGCCTCACT
Source organism: Manis javanica (assembly GCF_040802235.1). Taxonomy (NCBI): domain Eukaryota; kingdom Metazoa; phylum Chordata; class Mammalia; order Pholidota; family Manidae; genus Manis; species Manis javanica. The sequence continues at coordinate 33,963,392 of NC_133169.1, read as the reverse complement.
GCGACTCAGTTGGACAGTTGCCCTAAACTTGGAGAAGGACCCTCAGTCTAAACGTACCAATTGCCTGCCCCTACAGCTTTCCAAAAACCTAACCCTAACACTACCCCTGGCTCGGGCTCCTGACACCTCACCTTGACCATTGACGTCATCCATGCCTCACCATAAACCTGATCCACCATCTTGCGCACCCTGTCACATCAGACTCAGAAGCTAACTCTATCCGTAAAGAGAATGTTTCTGTATACCAGAGAGAACACAGAATTTTAACCCTGAAACTGATGCCTGGACCTGTAGACAGAGTGTCAGCATCGGAGACACCCAGGGATCTCCCAACACGGAAACACAATTTCACAGTCACAGTCACATCAGAGCTAGACCTTAAGTCTTATACTTAACTTATTCTTTCTGTACTAGAGCCCGAAGCAGTAATTCTAACCCTAGCCATGACTCTTGGACATGCCCCTTAATCGTAACCATTGGCATCACTCACGCTTCATCGTAATCCTTTACCTCAATCCCGCACTTGCCCTCCCATCAGAGAGAAACCTGAAGCCTTTCCATAACCCTATCCTTCCTGTACACCTTACAGAACAAAACTAAACTTACTCTAGCCCTTGGAACTATACCTGAACCGACACCATCAGCTTCAACGTCTGTCATGCCGCACCATAAGCCTGAATCTCAAGGTCGCCGTCACCCTCATGTCAGGGACAGATGCGAACTCTAAATGTAACTGCATAATCCTGTCAATCTTACTGAACACCTAACCCTAACCCTAGTGCCAAGCCCTGGACTAGATTTTTCACCCGCAGCAATGATGTCAACTACGACACATCTTAATTCGGAGCTTGAATCTCACACTCGCACTGACATCAGAAGAGAACCCTAATTCTTTCGGAAACCGTCTTTTCCGCACTGATTTTCTCTTACAGATAACCCTAAGCGTATCCCAGGCCCCTTTCACTGAACCGCCACCATCAGCATCGACGTCTGTCATTCCTCCCCATAATCCTGAAGCTCGTTCTGGACGCTGCCCTCATGTCAGAGTCGGATCAGTACTCTAACTGTCACTCAATCTGCAGCATACTCCTTACCTTACAACTAATGCTGACCCTATCCCTGGTACCGGGATCTGACACTTCACCTTCATCATTGTTGTGACCCTCACTTCACCTGAAACTTAAACTTATTCTTGCACTCACCCTCACATCAGAGGCAGATCCGAATTCTAACTGCAACCCTACTTCACCCGTACTCCTTATCAAACCCATAACCCTACCCTAGATCTGAACCTTGAATCAGATTATTCACCTTCATCGTTGCTACCCACTATGACACCCTTAATGGTGTGACTCGATCTCACACTCGCGCTCAATTTAGAATTGCACCCTAATTCTGTCCATAACCATATTATCTGCATAAACCTGCATAGACCTTTCCTTACAGAAAACTCTAACCCTAGAACAGGTTCCTTTACCTGCATGCTCACCACCAGCATTGATGTCACTGATGCCATACCTTAATGATGAAGTCCAAACTGGCCTTCACCCACACGTCAGAGTAGGATCCTCTATCTAAACATAACCACATCCACGACATAAACTAAAACAATTCCCTATCCCTAACCCTAGCACATACCTGTGGCCTGACCATCCATAATCTCCATGGATGTGACCCTTGCCTCATTGTAAGCCTGCGACTGAATTGGACAGTTGCCCTAACCTTGCAGAAGGACCCTCAGTCTAAACGTACCAATACCCTGCCCCTACGGCTTTCCAAAATCCTAACCCTAACCCTACCCCTGGCTCGTGGTCCTGACACCTCACCTTGACCATTGACGTCAACCATGCCTCACCATAAACCTGATCCACCATCTTGCACTCCCTTTCTCATCAGAACTAGAAGCCAACTCTATCCATAAAGCCACTGTCTCTGCATACCAGAGAGAACAAAAAATTTTAACTCTAAAACTGGTGCCTGGACCTATACACAAAGCGTCATTATCACAAACACCCAGGGATCTCCTCAACACGGAAACGCAAATTCACACTCGCACTCACATCAGAGGTAGACCCTAACCCTAATAATTAACTTATCCTTTCTGCACAACAGCCCTAACCTCTATATTCAAAATCTAGCCATGACTCTTGGACCTGCCCCTTCACCATAACCATTGGCATCACCTGCGCTTCATCGTAATCCTAATCTTCAATCCCGAACGTGCCCTCCCATCGGAGAGAAACTCGAAATTTTTCCATAAACCTATCCTTCTTCTACACCTTACAGAACACAATAAACTTACTCTAGCCCTCGGCATTTTACCTGATCCAAAACCAACAGCCTCAATGTCTGTCTTGCCGCACCATAAGCCTGAAGCTCAAGGTGGCCCTCGCCCTCACTTCAGGGTCAGATGCAAACTCTAAATGTTACTCCACATTCCTGTAAATCTTACTGAACACCTAACCCTAACCCTAGCGCGAAGCCTTGGACTAGATTCTTCACATGCAACATTGATGTCAACTAAGATACATCTTAACTCGGAGCCTGAATTTCACATTCTCAATCACAACAGAAGAGAACCCTTATTCTCTCGGTAACCGTCTCTTCCGCAGAGATTTTCTCTTACAGATAGCCCTAACCCTCTCCCAGGACCCTTTCACTGAACCGCTACCATCAGCATCGACGTCTGTCATTCGTTCCCACAACCCTGAAGCTCGTTCTGGCCACTGCCCTCTTGTCAGAGTCGGATCAGAACGCTAAATGTCACTCAATTTTATGCAGACTCCTTACCTTACAACTAATGCCAACCCTATCCCTGGTGCCAGGATCTGACACTTCACCTTCATCATTGATGTCACACTCACTTCACCTTAAACCTTAAACTTATTCTTGCACAAAACCTCACATCAGAGGTGGATCCGAATTCTAACTGCAACCCTATCTCACCCGTACTCCTTATCGAACACATAACCCTAACCCTAGATCTGACCCTTGAACCAGAATCTTCACCTTCACCGTTGCTATCAACTATGACACCCTTAATCCTCTGACTCGATCTCACACTCACACTCAATTCAGAATTTTTCGCAAATTCTGTCCATAACCATATTTTCTGCATAGACCTTTCCTTACAGAAAACCCTAACCCTAGCCCCGGATCCTTAACCTGAATGCTCACCGTCAGCATCGGTGTCACCGATGCCACATCTTGATGATGAAGTCCAAGCTGGCCTTCACCCACACGTCAGAGTAGGATGCTTAATCTAAACATAACCACATCCACCGCATAAACTTTAGACAATTGCCTAACCCTAACCCTAGCACATTCCTGTGACCTGAGCCTCCAAAATCATCATGGACGTCACCCTTGCCTCACTGCGACTCAGTTGGACAGTTGCCCTAAACTTGGAGAAGGACCCTCAGTCTAAACGTACCAATTGCCTGCCCCTACAGCTTTCCAAAAACCTAACCCTAACACTACCCCTGGCTCGGGCTCCTGACACCTCACCTTGACCATTGACGTCATCCATGCCTCACCATAAACCTGATCCACCATCTTGCGCACCCTGTCACATCAGACTCAGAAGCTAACTCTATCCGTAAAGAGAATGTTTCTGTATACCAGAGAGAACACAGAATTTTAACCCTGAAACTGATGCCTGGACCTGTAGACAGAGTGTCAGCATCGGAGACACCCAGGGATCTCCCAACACGGAAACACAATTTCACAGTCACAGTCACATCAGAGCTAGACCTTAAGTCTTATACTTAACTTATTCTTTCTGTACTAGAGCCCGAACCAGTAATTCTAACCCTAGCCATGACTCTTGGACATGCCCCTTAATCGTAACCATTGGCATCACTCACGCTTCATCGTAATCCTTTACCTCAATCCCGCACTTGCCCTCCCATCAGAGAGAAACCTGAAGCCTTTCCATAACCCTATCCTTCCTGTACACCTTACAGAACAAAACTAAACTTACTCTAGCCCTTGGAACTCTACCTGAACCGACACCATCAGCTTCAACTTCTGTCATGCCGCACCATAAGCCTGAATCTCAAGGTCGCCGTCACCCGCACGTCAGGGACAGATGCGAACTCTAAATGTAACTGCATAATCCTGTCAATCTTACTGAACACCTAACCCTAACCCTAGTGCCAAGCCCTGGACTAGATTTTTCACCCGCAGCAATGATGTCAACTACGACACATCTTAATTCGGAGCTTGAATCTCACACTCGCACTGACATCAGAAGAGAACCCTAATTCTTTCGGAAACCGTCTTTTCCGCACTGATTTTCTCTTACAGATAACCCTAAGCGTATCCCAGGCCCCTTTCACTGAACCGCCACCATCAGCATCGACGTCTGTCATTCCTCCCCATAATCCTTAAGCTCGTTCTGGACGCTGCCCTCATGTCAGAGTCGGATCAGTACTCTAACTGTCACTCAATCTGCAGCATACTCCTTACCTTACAACTAATGCTGACCCTATCCCTGGTACCGGGATCTGACACTTCACCTTCATCATTGTTGTGACCCTCACTTCACCTGAAACTTAAACTTATTCTTGCACTCACCCTCACATCAGAGGCGGATCCGAATTCTAACTGCAACCCTACTTCACCCGTACTCCTTATCAAACCCATAACCCTACCCTAGATCTGAACCTTGAATCAGATTATTCACCTTCATCGTTGCTACCCACTATGACACCCTTAATGGTGTGACTCGATCTCACACTCGCCCTCAATTGAGAATTGCACCCTAATTCTGTCCATAACCATATTATCTGCATAAACCTGCATAGACCTTTCCTTACAGAAAACTCTAACCCTAGAACAGGTTCCTTTACCTGCATGCTCACCACCAGCATTGATGTCACCGATGCCATACCTTAATGATGAAGTCCAAACTGGCCTTCACCCACACGTCAGAGTAGGATCCTCTATCTAAACATAACCACATCCACGGCATAAACTAAAACAATTCCCTATCCCTAACCCTAGCACATACCTGTGGCCTGACCATCCATAATCTCCATGGATGTGACCCTTGCCTCATTGTCAGCCTGCGACTGAATTGGACAGTTGCCCTAACCTTGCAGAAGGACCCTCAGTCTAAACGTACCAATACCCTGCCCCTACGGCTTTCCAAAATCCTAACCCTAACCCTAGCCCTGGCTCGTGGTCCTGACACCTCACCTTGACCATTGACGTCAACCATGCCTCACCATAAACCTGATCCACCATCTTGCACTCCCTTTCTCATCAGAACTAGAAGCCAACTCTATCCATAAAGCCACTGTCTCTGCATACCAGAGAGAACAAAAAATTTTAACTCTAAAACTGGTGCCTGGACCTATACACAAAGCGTCATTATCACAAACACCCAGGGATCTCCTCAACACGGAAACGCAAATTCACACTCGCACTCACATCAGAGGTAGACCCTAACCCTAATAATTAACTTATCCTTTCTGCACAACAGCCCTAACCTCTATATTCAAAGCCTAGCCATGACTCTTGGACCTGCCCCTTCACCATAACCGTTGGCATCACCTGCGCTTCATCGTAATCCTAATCTTCAATCCCGAACGTGCCCTCCCATCGGAGAGAAACTCGAAATTTTTCCATAAACCTATCCTTCTTCTACACCTTACAGAACACAATAAACTTACTCTAGCCCTCGGCATTTTACCTGATCCAAAACCAACAGCCTCAATGTCTGTCTTGCCGCACCATATGCCTGAAGCTCAAGGTGGCCCTCGCCCTCACTTCAGGGTCAGATGCAAACTCTAAATGTTACTCCACATTCCTGTAAATCTTACTGAACACCTAACCCTAACCCTAGCGCGAAGCCTTGGACTAGATTCTTCACCTACAACATTGATGTCAACTAAGACACATCTTAACTCGGAGCCTGAATTTCACATTCTCAATCACAACAGAAGAGAACCCTTATTCTCTCGGTAACCGTCTCTTCCGCAGAGATTTTCTCTTACAGATAGCCCTAACCCTCTCCCAGGACCCTTTCACTGAACCGCTACCATCAGCATCGACGTCTGTCATTCGTTCCCACAACCCTGAAGCTCGTTCTGGCCACTGCCCTCTTGTCAGAGTCGGATCAGAACGCTAAATGTCACTCAATTTTCCGCAGACTCCTTACCTTACAACTAATGCCAACCCTATCCCTGGTGCCAGGATCTGACACTTCACCTTCATCATTGATGTCACACTCACTTCACCTTAAACCTTAAACTTATTCTTGCACAAAACCTCACATCAGAGGTGGATCCGAATTCTAACTGCAACCCTATCTCACCCGTACTCCTTATCGAACACATAACCCTAACCCTAGATCTGACCCTTGAACCAGAATCTTCACCTTCACCGTTGCTATCAACTATGACTCCCTTAATCCTCTGACTCGATCTCACACTCACACTCAATTCAGAATTTTTCGCAAATTCTGTCCATAACCATATTTTCTGCATAGACCTTTCCTTACAGAAAACCCTAACCCTAGCCCCGGATCCTTAACCTGAATGCTCACCGTTAGCATCGGTGTCACCGATGCCACATCTTGATGATGAAGTCCAAGCTGGCCTTCACCCACACGTCAGAGTAGGATGCTTAATCTAAACATAACCACATCCACCGCATAAACTTTAGACAATTGCCTAACCCTAACCCTAGCACATTCCTGTGACCTGAGCCTCCAAAATCATCATGGACGTCACCCTTGCCTCACTGCGACTCAATTGGACAGTTGCCCTAAACTTGGAGAAGGACCCTCAGTCTAAACGTACCAATTGCCTGCCCCTACAGCTTTCCAAAAACCTAACCCTAACACTACCCCTGGCTCGGGGTCCTGACACCTCACCTTGACCATTGACGTCATCCATGACTCACCATAAACCTGATCCACCATCTTGCGCACCCTGTCACATCAGACTCAGAAGCTAACTCTATCCGTAAAGAGAATGTTTCTGTATACCAGAGAGAACACAGAATTTTAACCCTGAAACTGATGCCTGGACCTGTAGACAGAGTGTCAGCATCGGAGACACCCAGGGATCTCCCAACACGGAAACACAATTTCACAGTCACAGTCACATCAGAGCTAGACCTTAGGTCTTATAATTAACTTATTCTTTCTGTACTAGAGCCCGAACCAGTAATTCTAACCCTAGCCATGACTCTTGGACATGCCCCTTAATCGTAACCATTGGCATCACTCACGCTTCATCGTAATCCTTTACCTCAATCCCGCACTTGCCCTCCCATCAGAGAGAAACCTGAAGCCTTTCCATAACCCTATCCTTCCTGTACACCTTACAGAACAAAACTAAACTTACTCTAGCCCTTGGGACTATACCTGAACCGACACCGTCAGCTTCAACGTCTGTCATGCCGCACAATAAGCCTGAATCTCAAGGTCGCCGTCACCCGCACGTCAGGGACAGATGCGAACTCTAAATGTAACTGCATAATCCTGTCAATCTTACTGAACACCTAACCCTAACCCTAGTGCCAAGCCCTGGACTAGATTTTTCACCCGCAGCAATGATGTCAACTACGACACATCTTAATTTGGAGCTTGAATCTCACACTCGAACTGACATCAGAAGAGAACCCTAATTCTTTCGGAAACCGTCTTTTCCGCACTGATTTTCTCTTACAGATAACCCTAAGCGTATCCCAGGCCCCTTTCACTGAACCGCCACCAACAGCATCGACGTCTGTCATTCCTCCCCATAATCCTGAAGCTCGTTCTGGACGCTGCCCTCATGTCAGAGTCGGATCAGTACTCTAACTGTCACTCAATCTGCAGCATACTCCTTACCTTACAACTAATGCTGACCCTATCCCTGGTACCGGGATCTGACACTTCACCTTCATCATTGTTGTGACCCTCACTTCACCTGAAACTTAAACTTATTCTTGCACTCACCCTCACATCAGAGGCGGATCCGAATTCTAACTGCAACCCTACTTCACCCGTACTCCTTATCAAACCCATAACCCTACCCTAGATCTGAACCTTGAATCAGATTATTCACCTTCATCGTTGCTACCCACTATGACACCCTTAATGGTGTGACTCGATCTCACACTCGCCCTCAATTTAGAATTGCACCCTAATTCTGTCCATAACCATATTATCTGCGTAAACCTGCATAGACCTTTCCTTACAGAAAACTCTAACCCTAGAACAAGTTCCTTTACCTGCATGCTCACCACCAGCATTGATGTCACCGTTGCCATACCTGAATGATGAAGTCCAAACTGGCCTTCACCCACACGTCAGAGTAGGATCCTCTATCTAAACATAACCACATCCACGGCATAAACTAAAACAATTCCCTATCCCTAACCCTAGCACATACCTGTGGCCTGACCATCCATAATCTCCATGGATGTGACCCTTGCCTCATTGTAAGCCTGCGACTGAATTGGACAGTTGCCCTAACCTTGCAGAAGGACCCTCAGTCTAAACGTACCAATACCCTGCCCCTACGGCTTTCCAAAATCCTAACCCTAACCCTAGCCCTGGCTCGTGGTCCTGACACCTCACCTTGACCATTGACGTCAACCATGCCTCACCATAAACCTGATCCACCATCTTGCACTCCCTTTCTCATCAGAACTAGAAGACAACTCTATCCATAAAGCCAATGTCTCTGCATAACAGAGAGAACAAAAAATTTTAACTCTAAAACTGGTGCCTGGACCTATACACAAAGCGTCATTATCACAAACACCCAGGGATCTCCTCAACACGGAAATGCAAATTCACACTCGCACTCACATCAGAGGTAGACCCTAACCCTAATAATTAACTTATCCTTTCTGCACAACAGCCCTAACCTCTATATTCAAAGCCTAGCCATGACTCTTGGACCTGCCCCTTCACCATAACCGTTGGCATCACCTGCGCTTCATCGTAATCCTAATCTTCAATCCCGAACGTGCCCTCCCATCGGAGAGAAACTCGAAATTTTTCCATAAACCTATCCTTCTTCTACACCTTACAGAACACAATAAACTTACTCTAGCCCTCGGCATTTTACCTGATCCAAAACCAACAGCCTCAATGTCTGTCTTGCCGCACCATAAGCCTGAAGCTCAAGGTGGCCCTCGCCCTCACTTCAGGGTCAGATGCAAACTCTAAATGTTACTCCACATTCCTGTAAATCTTACTGAACACCTAACCCTAACCCTAGCGCGAAGCCTTGGACTAGATTCTTCACCTACATCATTGATGTCAACTAAGACACATCTTAACTCGGAGCCTGAATTTCACATTCTCAATCACAACAGAAGAGAACCCTTATTCTCTAGGTAACCGTCTCTTCCGCAGAGATTTTCTCTTACAGATAGCCCTAACCCTCTCCCAGGACCCTTTCACTGAACCGCTACCATCAGCATTGACGTCTGTCATTCGTTCCCACAACCCTGAAGCTCGTTCTGGCCACTGCCCTCTTGTCAGAGTCGGATCAGAACGCTAAACGTCACTCAATTTTCCGCAGACTCCTTACCTTACAACTAATGCCAACCCTATCCCTGGTGCCAGGATCTGACACTTCACCTTCATCATTGATGTCACACTCACTTCACCTTAAACCTTAAACTTATTCTTGCACAAAATCTCACATCAGAGGTGGATCCGAATTCTAACTGCAACCCTATCTCACCCGTACTCCTTATCGAACACATAACCCTAACCCTAGATCTGACCCTTGAACCAGATTCTTCACCTTCACCGTTGCTATCAACTATGACTCCCTTAATCCTCTGACTCGATTTCACACTCACACTCAATTCAGAATTTTTCGCAAATTCTGTCCATAACCATATTTTCTGCATAGACCTTTCCTTACAGAAAACCCTAACCCTAGCCCCGGATCCTTAACCTGAATGCTCACCGTCAGCATTGGTGTCACCGATGCCACATCTTGATGATGAAGTCCAAGCTGGCCTTCACCCACACGTCAGAGTAGGATGCTTAATTTAACATAACCACATCCACCGCATAAACTTTAGACAATTGCCTAACCCTAACCCTAGCACATTCCTGTGACCTGAGCCTCCAAAATCATCATGGACGTCACCCTTGCTTCACTGCGACTCAATTGGACAGTTGCCCTAAACTTGGAGAAGGACCCTCAGTCTAAACGTACCAATTGCCTGCCCCTACATCTTTCCAAAAACCTAAGCCTAACACTACCCATGGCTCGGGGTCCTGACACCTCCCCTTGGCCATTGACGTCATCCATGCCTCACCATAAACCTGATCCACCATCTTGCGCACCCTGTCACATCAGACTCAGAAGCTAACTCTATCCGTAAAGAGAATGTTTCTGTATACCAGAGAGAACACAGAATTTTAACCCTGAAACTGATGCCTGGACCTGTAGACAGAGTGTCAGCATCGGAGACACCCAGGGATCTCCCAACACGGAAACACAATTTCACAGTCACAGTCACATCAGAGCTAGACCTTAAGTCTTATAATTAACTTATTCTTTCTGTACTAGAGCCCGAACCAGTAATTCTAACCCTAGCCATGACTCTTGGACATGCCCCTTAATCGTAACCATTGGCATCACTCACGCTTCATCGTAATCCTTTACATCAATCCCGCACTTGCCCTCCCATCAGAGAGAAACCTGAAGCCTTTCCATAACCCTATCCTTCCTGTACACCTTACAGAACAAAACTAAACTTACTCTAGCCCTTGGAACTATACCTGAACCGACACCATCAGCTTCAACGTCTGTCATGCCGCACCATAAGCCTGAATCTCAAGGTCGCCGTCACCCTCACGTCAGGGACAGATGCGAACTCTAAATGTAACTGCATAATCCTGTCAATCTTACTGAACACCTAACCCTAGCCCTAGTGCCAAGCCCTGGACTAGATTTTTCAACCGCAGCAATGATGTCAACTACGACACATCTTAATTCGGAGCTTGAATCTCACACTCGCACTGACATCAGAAGAGAACCCTAATTCTTTCGGAAACCGTCTTTTCCGCACTGATTTTCTCTTACAGATAACCCTAAGCGTATCCCAGGCCCCTTTCACTGAACCGCCACCATCAGCATCGCCGTCTGTCATTCCTCCCCATAATCCTGAAGCTCGTTCTGGACACTGCCCTCATGTCAGAGTCGGATCAGTACTCTGTCACTCAATCTGCAGCATACTCCTTACCTTAACAACTAATGCTGACCCTATCCCTGGTACCGGGATCTGACACTTCACCTTCATCATTGTTGTGACCCTCACTTCACCTTAAACTTAAACTTATTCTTGCACTCACCCTCACATCAGAGGCGGATCCGAATTCTAACTGCAACCCTACTTCACCCGTACTCCTTATCAAACCCATAACCCTACCCTAGATCTGAACCTTGAATCAGATTATTCACCTTCATCGTTGCTACCCACTATGACACCCTTAATGGTGTGACTCGATCTCACACTCGCCCTCAATTTAGAATTGCACCCTAATTCTGTCCATAACCATATTATCTGCATAAACCTGCATAGACCTTTCCTTACAGAAAACTCTAACCCTAGAACAAGTTCCTTTACCTGCATGCTCACCACCAGCATTGATGTCACCGATGCCATACCTTAATAATGAAGTCCAAACTGGCCTTCACCCACACGTCCGAGTAGGATCCTCTATCTAAACATAACCACATCCACGGCATAAACTAAAACAATTCCCTATCCCTAACCCTAGCACATACCTGTGGCCTGACCATCCATAATCTCCATGGATGTGACCCTTGCCTCATTGTAAGCCTGCGACTGAATTGGACAGTTGCCCTAACCTTGCAGAAGGACCCTCAGTCTAAACGTACCAATACCCTGCCCCTACGGCTTTCCAAAATCCTAACCCAAACCCTAGCCCTGGCTCGTGGTCCTGACACCTCACCTTGACCATTGACGTCAACCATGCCTCACCATAAACCTGATCCACCATCTTGCACTCCCTTTCTCATCAGAACTAGAAGCCAACTCTATCCATAAAGCCAATGTCTCTGCATACCAGAGAGAACAAAAAATTTTAACTCTAAAACTAGTGCCTGGACCTATACACAAAGCGTCATTATCACAAACACCCAGGGATCTCCTCAACACGGAAACGCAAATTCACACTCGCACTCACATCAGAGGTAGACCCTAACCCTAATAATTAACTTATCCTTTCTGCACAACAGCCCTAACCTCTATATTCAAAGCCTAGCCATGACTCTTGGACCTGCCCCTTCATCATAACCGTTGGCATCACCTGCGCTTCATCGTAATCCTAATCTTCAATCCCGAACGCGCCCTCCCATCGGAGAGAAACTCGAAATTTTTCCATAAACCTATCCTTCTTCTACACCTTACAGAGCACAATAAACTTACTCTAGCCCTCGGCATTTTACCTGATCCAAAACCAAGAGCCTCAATGTCTGTCTTGCCGCACCATAAGCCTGAAGCTCAAGGTGGCCCTCGCCCTCACTTCAGGGTCATAATCAAACTCTAAATGTTACTCCACGTTCCTGTAAATCTTACTGAACACCTAACCCTAACCCTAGCGCGAAGCCTTGGACTAGATTCTTCACCTACATCATTGATGTCAACTAAGACACATCTTAACTCGGAGCCTGAATTTCACATTCTCAATCACAACAGAAGAGAACCCTTATTCTCTCGGTAACCGTCTCTTCCGCAGAGATTTTCTCTTACAGATAGCCCTAACCCTCTCCCAGGACCCTTTCACTGAACCGCTACCATCAGCATCGACGTCTGTCATTCGTTCCCACAACCCTGAAGCTCGTTCTGGCCACTGCCCTCTTGTCAGAGTCGGATCAGAACGCTAAATGTCACTCAATTTTCCGCAGACTCCTTACCTTACAACTAATGCCAACCCTATCCCTGGTGCCAGGATCTGACACTTCACCTTCATCATTGATGTCACACTCACTTCACCTTATACCTTAAACTTATTCTTGCACAAAACCTCACATCAGAGGTGGATCCGAATTCTAACTGCAACCCTATCTCACCCGTACTCCTTATCGAACACATAACCCTAACCCTAGATCTGACCCTTGAACCAGAATCTTCACCTTCACCGTTGCTATCAACTATGACTCCCTTAATCCTCTGACTCGATCTCACACTCACACTCAATTCAGAATTTTTCGCAAATTCTGTCCATAACCATATTTTCTGCATAGACCTTTCCTTTCAGAAAACCCTAACCCTAGCCCCGGATCCTTAACCAGAATGCTCACCGTCAGCATTGGTGTCACCGAGGCCACATCTTGATGATGAAGTCCAAGCTGGCCTTCACCCACACGTCAGAGTAGGATGCTTAATCTAAACATAACCACATCCACCGCATAAACTTTAGACAATTGCCTAACCCTAACCCTAGCACATTCCTGTGACCTGAGCCTCCAAAATCATCATGGACGTCACCCTTGCCTCACTGCGACTCAATTGGACAGTTGCCCTAAACTTGGAGAAGGACCCTCAGTCTAAACGTACCAATTGCCTGCCCCTACAGCTTTCCAAAAACCTAACCCTAACACTACCCCTGGCTCGGGGTCCTGACACCTCACCTTGACCATTGACGTCATCCATGCCTCACCATAAACCTGATCCACCATCTTGCGCACCCTGTCACATCAGACTCAGAAGCTGACTCTATCCGTAAAGAGAATGTTTCTGTATAACAGAGAGAACACAGAATTTTAACCCTGAAACTGATGCCTGGACCTGTATACAGAGTGTCAGCATCGAAGACACCCAGGGATCTCCCAACACGGAAACACAATTTCACAGTCACAGTCACATCAGAGCTAGACCTTAAGTCTTATAATTAACTTATTCTTTCTGTACTAGAGTCCGAACCAGTAATTCTAACCCTAGCCATGACTCTTGGACATGCCCCTTAATCGTAACCATTGGCATCACACACGCTTCATCGTAATCCTTTACCTCAATCCCGCACTTGCCCTCCCATCAGAGAGAAACCTGAAGACTTTCCATAACCCTATCCTTCCTGTACACCTTACAGAACAAAACTAAACTTACTCTAGCCCTTGGAACTATACCTGAACCGACACCATCAGCTTCAACGTCTGTCATGCCGCACCATAAGCCTGAATCTCAAGGTCGCCATCACCCTCACGTCAGGGACAGATGCGAACTCTAAATGTAACTGCATAATCCTGTCAATCTTACTGAACACCTAACCCTATCCCTAGTGCCAAGCCCTGGACTAGATTTTTCACCCGCAGCAATGATGTCAACTACGACACATCTTAATTTGGAGCTTGAATCTCACACTCGCACTGACATCAGAAGAGAACCCTAATTCTTTCGGAAACCGTCTTTTCCGCACTGATTTTCTCTTACAGATAACCCTAAGCATATCCCAGGCCCCTTTCACTGAACCGCCACCATCAGCATCGACGTCTGTCATTCCTCCCCATAATCCTGAAGCTCGTTCTGGACGCTGCCCTCATGTCAGAGTCGGATCAGTACTCTAACTGTCACTCAATCTGCAGCATACTCCTTACCTTACAACTAATGCTGACCCTATCCCTGGTACCGGGATCTGACACTTCACCTTCATCAATGTTGTGACCCTCACTTCACCTTAAACTTAAACTTATTCTTGCACTCACCCTCACATCAGAGGCGGATCCGAATTCTAACTGCAACCCTACTTCACCCGTACTCCTTATCAAACCCATAACCCTACCCTAGATCTGAACCTTGAATCAGATTATTCACCTTCATCGTTGCTACCCACTATGACACCCCTAATGGTGTGACTCGATCTCACACTCGCCCTCAATTTAGAATTGCACCCTAATTCTGTCCATAACCATATTATCTGCATAAACCTGCATAGACCTTTCCTTACAGAAAACTCTAACCCTAGAACAGGTTCCTTTACCTGCATGCTCACCACCAGCATTGATGTCACCGATGCCATAGTTTAATGATGAAGTCCAAACTGGCCTTCACCCACACGTCAGAGTAGGATCCTCTATCTAAACATAAGCACATCCACGACATAAACTAAAACAATTTCCTATCCCTAACCCTAGCACATACCTGTGGCCTGACCATCCATAATCTCCATGGATGTGACCCTTGCCTCATTGTAAGCCTGCGACTGAATTGGACAGTTGCCCTAACCTTGCAGAAGGACCCTCAGTCTAAACGTACCAATACCCTGCCCCTACGGCTTTCCAAAATCCTAACCCTAACCCTAGCCCTGGCTCGTGGTCCTGACACCTCACCTTGACCATTGACGTCAACCATGCCTCACCATAAACCTGATCCACCATCTTGCACTCCCTTTCTCATCAGAACTAGAAGCCAACTCTATCCATAAAGCCAATGTCTCTGCATAACAGAGAGAACAAAAAATTTTAACTCTAAAACTGGTGCCTGGACCTATACACAAAGCGTCATTATCACAAACACCCAGGGATCTCCTCAACACGGAAATGCAAATTCACACTCGAACTCACATCAGAGGTAGACCCTAACCCTAATAATTAACTTATCCTTTCTGCACAACAGCCCTAACCTCTATATTCAAAGCCTAGCCATGACTCTTGGACCTGCCCCTTCACCATAACCGTTGGCATCACCTGCGCTTCATCGTAATCCTAATCTTCAATCCCGAACGTGCCCTCCCATCGGAGAGAAACTCGAAATTTTTCCATAAACCTATCCTTCTTCTACACCTTACAGAACACAATAAACTTACTCTAGCCCTCGGCATTTTACCTGATCCAAAACCAACAGCCTCAATGTCTGTCTTGCCGCACCATAAGCCTGAAGCTCAAGGTGGCCCTCGCCCTCACTTCAGGGTCATAATCAAACTCTAAATGTTACTCCACGTTCCTGTAAATCTTACTGAACACCTAACCCTAACCCTAGCGCGAAGCCTTGGACTAGATTCTTCACCTACATCATTGATGTCAACTAAGACACATCTTAATTCGGAGCCTGAATTTCACATTCTCAATCACAACAGAAGAGAACCCTTATTCTCTCGGTAACCGTCTCTTCCGCAGAGATTTTCTCTTACAGATAGCCCTAACCCTCTCCCAGGACCCTTTCACTGAACCGCTACCATCAGCATCGACGTCTGTCATTCGTTCCCACAACCCTGAAGCTCGTTCTGGCCACTGCCCTCTTGTCAGAGTCGGATCAGAACGCTAAATGTCACTCAATTTTCCGCAGACTCCTTACCTTACAACTAATGCCAACCCTATCCCTGGTGCCAGGATCTGACACTTCACCTTCATCATTGATGTCACACTCACTTCACCTTAAACCTTAAACTTATTCTTGCACAAAACCTCACATCAGAGGTGGATCCGAATTCTAACTGCAACCCTATCTCACCCGTACTCCTTATCGAACACATAACCCTAACCCTAGATCTGACCCTTGAACCAGAATCTTCACCTTCACCGTTGCTATCAACTATGACTCCCTTAATCCTCTGACTCGATCTCACACTCACACTCAATTCAGAATTTTTCGCAAATTCTGTCCATAACCATATTTTCTGCATAGACCTTTCCTTTCAGAAAACCCTAACCCTAGCCCCGGATCCTTAACCAGAATGCTCACCGTCAGCATTGGTGTCACCGAGGCCACATCTTGATGATGAAGTCCAAGCTGGCCTTCACCCACACGTCAGAGTAGGATGCTTAATCTAAACATAACCACATCCACCGCATAAACTTTAGACAATTGCCTAACCCTAACCCTAGCACATTCCTGTGACCTGAGCCTCCAAAATCATCATGGACGTCACCCTTGCCTCACTGCGACTCAATTGGACAGTTGCCCTAAACTTGGAGAAGGACCCTCAGTCTAAACGTACCAATTGCCTGCCCCTACAGCTTTCCAAAAACCTAACCCTAACACTACCCCTGGCTCGGGGTCCTGACACCTCACCTTGACCATTGACGTCATCCATGCCTCACCATAAACCTGATCCACCATCTTGCGCACCCTGTCACATCAGACTCAGAAGCTGACTCTATCCGTAAAGAGAATGTTTCTGTATACCAGAGAGAACACAGAATTTTAACCCTGAAACTGATGCCTGGACCTGTATACAGAGTGTCAGCATCGAAGACACCCAGGGATCTCCCAACACGGAAACACAATTTCACAGTCACAGTCACATCAGAGCTAGACCTTAAGTCTTATAATTAACTTATTCTTTCTGTACTAGAGTCCGAACCAGTAATTCTAACCCTAGCCATGACTCTTGGACATGCCCCTTAATCGTAACCATTGGCATCACTCACGCTTCATCGTAATCCTTTACCTCAATCCCGCACTTGCCCTCCCATCAGAGAGAAACCTGAAGCCTTTCCATAACCCTATCCTTCCTGTACACCTTACAGAACAAAACTAAACTTACTCTAGCCCTTGGAACTATACCTGAACCGACACCATCAGCTTCAACGTCTGTCATGCCGCACCATAAGCCTGAATCTCAAGGTCGCCGTCACCCTCACGTCAGGGACAGATGCGAACTCTAAATGTAACTGCATAATCCTGTCAATCTTACTGAACACCTAACCCTATCCCTAGTGCCAAGCCCTGGACTAGATTTTTCACCCGCAGCAATGATGTCAACTACGACACATCTTAATTTGGAGCTTGAATCTCACACTCGCACTGACATCAGAAGAGAACCCTAATTCTTTCGGAAACCGTCTTTTCCGCACTGATTTTCTCTTACAGATAACCCTAAGCATATCCCAGGCCCCTTTCACTGAACCGCCACCATCAGCATCGACGTCTGTCATTCCTCCCCATAATCCTGAAGCTCGTTCTGGACGCTGCCCTCATGTCAGAGTCGGATCAGTACTCTGTCACTCAATCTGCAGCATACTCCTTACCTTAACAACTAATGCTGACCCTATCCCTGGTACCGGAATCTGACACTTCACCTTCATCATTGTTGTGACCCTCACTTCACCTTAAACTTAAACTTATTCTTGCACTCACCCTCACATCAGAGGCGGATCCGAATTCTAACTGCAACCTACTTCACACGTACTCCTTATCAAACCCATAACCCTACCCTAGATCTGAACCTTGAATCAGATTATTCACCTTCATCGTTGCTACCCACTATGACACCCTTAATGGTGTGACTCGATCTCACACTCGCCCTCAATTTAGAATTGCACCCTAATTCTGTCCATAACCATATTATCTGCATAAACCTGCATAGACCTTTCCTTACAGAAAACTCTAACCCTAGAACAAGTTCCTTTACCTGCATGCTCACCACCAGCATTGATGTCACCGTTGCCATACCTGAATGATGAAGTCCAAACTGGCCTTCACCCACACGTCAGAGTAGGATCCTCTATCTAAACATAACCACATCCACGGCATAAACTAAAACAATTCCCTATCCCTAACCCTAGCACATACCTGTGGCCTGACCATCCATAATCTCCATGGATGTGACCCTTGCCTCATTGTAAGCCTGCGACTGAATTGGACAGTTGCCCTAACCTTGCAGAAGGACCCTCAGTCTAAACGTACCAATACCCTGCCCCTACGGCTTTCCAAAATCCTAACCATAACCCTAGCCCTGGCTCGTGGTCCTGACACCTCACCTTGACCATTGACGTCAACCATGCCTCACCATAAACCTGATCCACCATCTTGCACTCCCTTTCTCATCAGAACTAGAAGCCAACTCTATCCATAAAGCCAATGTCTCTGCATACCTGAGAGAACAAAAAATTTTAACTCTAAAACTGGGGCCTGGACCTATACACAAAGCGTCATTATCACAAACACCCAGGGATCTCCTCAACACTGAAACGCAAATTCACACTTGCACTCACATCAGAGGTAGACCCTAACCCTAATAATTAACTTATCCTTTCTGCACAACAGCCCTAACCTCTATATTCAAATCCTAGCCATGGCTCTTGGACCTGCCCCTTCACCATAACCGTTGGCATCACCTGCGCTTCATCGTAATCCTAATCTTCAATCCCGAACGTGCCCTCCCATCGGAGAGAAACTCGAAATTTTTCCATAATCCTATCCTTCTTCTACACCTTACAGAACACAATAAACTTACTCTAGCCCTCGGCATTTTACCTGATCCAAAACCAACAGCCTCAATGTCTGTCTTGCCGCACCATAAGCCTGAAGCTCAAGGTGGCCCTCGCCCTCTCTTCAGGGTCAGATGCAAACTCTAAATGTTACTCCACATTCCTGTAAATCTTACTGAACACCTAACCCTAACCCTAGCGCAAAGCCTTGGACTAGATTCTTCATCTACAACATTGATGTCAACTAAGACACATCTTAACTCGGAGCCTGAATTTCACATTCTCAATCACAACAGAAGAGAACCCTTATTCTCTCGGTAACCGTCTCTTTCGCAGAGATTTTCTCTCACAGATAGCCCTAACCCTCTCCCAGGACCCTTTCACTGAACCGCTACCATCAGCATCGACTTCTGTCATTCGTTCCCACAGCCCTGAAGCTCGTTCTGGCCACTGCCCTCTAGTCAGAGTCGGATCAGAACGCTAAATGTCATTGAATTTTCCGCAGACTCCTTACCTTACAACTAATGCCAACCCTATCCCTGGTGCCAGGATCTGACACTTCACCTTCATCATTGATGTCACACTCACTTCACCTTAAACCTTAAACTTATTCTTGCACAAAACCTCACATCAGAGGTGGATCCGAATTCTAACTGCAACCCTATCTCACCCGTACTCCTTATCGAACACATAACCCTAACCCTAGATCTGACCCTTGAACCAGAATCTTCACCTTCACCGTTGCTATCAACTATGACTCCCTTAATCCTCTGACTCGATCTCACACTCACACTCAATTCAGAATTTTTCGCAAATTCTGTCCATAACCATATTTTCTGCATAGATCTTTCCTTACAGAAAACCCTAACCCTAGCCCCGGATCCTTAACCTGAATGCTCACCGTCAGCATTGATGTCACCGATGCCACATCTTGATGATGAAGTCCACGCTGGCCTTCACCCACACGTCAGAGTAGGATGATTAATCTAAACATAACCACATCCACCGCATAAACTTTAGACAATTACCTAACCCAAACCCTAGCACATTCCTGTGACCTGAGCCTCCAAAATCATCATGGACGTCACCCTTGCCTCACTGCGACTCAATTGGACAGTTGCCCTAAACTTGGAGAAGGACCCTCAGTCTAAACGTACCAATTGCCTGCCCCTACAGCTTTCCAAAAACCTAACCCTAACACTACCCCTGGCTCGGGGTCCTGACACCTCACCTTGACCATTGACGTCATCCATGCCTCACCATAAACCTGATCCACCATCTTGCGCACCCTGTCACATCAGACTCAGAAGCTAACTCTATCCGTAAAGAGAATGTTTCTGTATAACAGAGAGAATACAGAATTTTAACCCTGAAACTGATGCCTGGACCTGTATACAGAGTGTCAGCATCGGAGACACCCAGGGATCTCCCAACACGGCAACACAATTTCACAGTCACAGTCACATCAGAGCTAGACCTTAAGTCTTATAATTAACTTATTCTTTCTGTACTAGAGCCCGAACCAGTAATTCTAAGCCTAGCCATGACTCTTGGACATGCCCCTTAATCGTAACCATTGGCATCACTCACGCTTCATTGTAATCCTTTACCTCAATCCCGCATTTGCCCTCCCATCAGAGAGAAACCTGAAGCCTTTCCATAACCCTATCCTTCCTGTACACCTTACAGAACAAAACTAAACTTACTCTAGCCCTTGGAAATATACCTGAACCGACACCATCAGCTTCAACGTCTGTCATGCCGCACCATAAGCCTGAATCTCAAGGTCGCCGTCACCCGCACGTCAGGGACAGATGCGAACTCTAAATGTAACTGCATAATCCTGTCAATCTTACTGAACACCTAACCCTAACCCTAGTGCCAAGCCCTGGACTAGATTTTTCACCCGCAGAAATGATGTCAACTACGACACATCTTAATTCGGAGCTTGAATCTCACACTCGCACTGACATCAGAAGAGAACCCTAATTCTTTCGGAAACCGTCTTTTCCGCACTGATTTTCTCTTACAGATAACCCTAAGCGTATCCCAGGCCCCTTTCACTGAACCGCCACCATCAGCATCGACGTCTGTCATTCCTCCCCATAATCCTGAAGCTCGTTCTGGACGCTGCCCTCATGTCAGAGTCGGATCAGTACTCTAACTGTCACTCAATCTGCAGCATACTCCTTACCTTACAACTAATGCTGACCCTATCCCTGGTACCAGGATCCGACACTTCACCTTCATCATTGTTGTGACCCTCACTTCACCTGAAACTTAAACTTATTCTTGCACTCACCCTCACATCAGAGGCGGATCCGAATTCTAACTGTAACCCTACTTCACCCGTACTCCTTATCAAACCCATAACCCTACCCTAGATCTGAACCTTGAATCAGATTATTCACCTTCATCGTTGCTACCCACTATGACACCCTTAATGGTGTGAATCTATCTCACACTCGCCCTCAATTTAGAATTGCACCCTAATTCTGTCCATAACCATATTATCTGCATAAACCTGAATAGACCTTTCCTTACAGAAAACTCTAACCCTAGAACAGGTTCCTTTACCTGCATGCTCACCACCAGCATTGATGTCACCGATGCCATACCTTAATGATGAAGTCCAAACTGGCCTTCACCCACACGTCAGAGTAGGATCCTCTATCTAAACATAACCACATCCACGGCATAAACTAAAACAATTCCCTATCCCTAACCCTAGCACATACCTGTGGCCTGACCATCCATAATCTCCATGGATGTGACCCTTGCCTCATTGTAAGCCTGCGACTGAATTGGACAGTTGCCCTAACCTTGCAGAAGGACCCTCAGTCTAAACGTACCAATACCCTGCCCCTACGGCTTTCCAAAATCCTAACCCTAACCCTAGCCCTGGCTCGTGGTCCTGACACCTCACCTTGACCATTGACGTCAACCATGCCTCACCATAAACCTGATCCACCATCTTGCACTCCCTTTCTCATCCGAACTAGAAGCCAACTGTATCCATAAAGCCAATGTCTCTGCATACCTGAGAGAACAAAAAATTTTAACTCTAAAACTGGGGCCTGGACCTATACACAAAGCGTCATTATCACAAACACCCAGGGATCTCCTCAACACTGAAACGCAAATTCACACTTGCACTCACATCAGAGGTAGACCCTAACCCTAATAATTAACTTATCCTTTCTGCACAACAGCCCTAACCTCTATATTCAAATCCTAGCCATGGCTCTTGGACCTGCCCCTTCACCATAACCGTTGGCATCACCTGCGCTTCATCGTAATCCTAATCTTCAATCCCGAACGTGCCCTCCCATCGGAGAGAAACTCGAAATTTTTCCATAATCCTATCCTTCTTCTACACCTTACAGAACACAATAAACTTACTCTAGCCCTCGGCATTTTACCTGATCCAAAACCAACAGCCTCAATGTCTGTCTTGCCGCACCATAAGCCTGAAGCTCAAGGTGGCCCTCGCCCTCTCTTCAGGGTCAGATGCAAACTCTAAATGTTACTCCACATTCCTGTAAATCTTACTGAACACCTAACCCTAACCCTAGCGCAAAGCCTTGGACTAGATTCTTCATCTACAACATTGATGTCAACTAAGACACATCTTAACTCGGAGCCTGAATTTCACATTCTCAATCACAACAGAAGAGAACCCTTATTCTCTCGGTAACCGTCTCTTTCGCAGAGATTTTCTCTCACAGATAGCCCTAACCCTCTCCCAGGACCCTTTCACTGAACCGCTACCATCAGCATCGACTTCTGTCATTCGTTCCCACAGCCCTGAAGCTCGTTCTGGCCACTGCCCTCTAGTCAGAGTCGGATCAGAACGCTAAATGTCATTGAATTTTCCGCAGACTCCTTACCTTACAACTAATGCCAACCCTATCCCTGGTGCCAGGATCTGACACTTCACCTTCATCATTGATGTCACACTCACTTCACCTTAAACCTTAAACTTATTCTTGCACAAAACCTCACATCAGAGGTGGATCCGAATTCTAACTGCAACCCTATCTCACCCGTACTCCTTATCGAACACATAACCCTAACCCTAGATCTGACCCTTGAACCAGAATCTTCACCTTCACCGTTGCTATCAACTATGACTCCCTTAATCCTCTGACTCGATCTCACACTCACACTCAATTCAGAATTTTTCGCAAATTCTGTCCATAACCATATTTTCTGCATAGATCTTTCCTTACAGAAAACCCTAACCCTAGCCCCGGATCCTTAACCTGAATGCTCACCGTCAGCATTGATGTCACCGATGCCACATCTTGATGATGAAGTCCACGCTGGCCTTCACCCACACGTCAGAGTAGGATGATTAATCTAAACATAACCACATCCACCGCATAAACTTTAGACAATTACCTAACCCAAACCCTAGCACATTCCTGTGACCTGAGCCTCCAAAATCATCATGGACGTCACCCTTGCCTCACTGCGACTCAATTGGACAGTTGCCCTAAACTTGGAGAAGGACCCTCAGTCTAAACGTACCAATTGCCTGCCCCTACAGCTTTCCAAAAACCTAACCCTAACACTACCCCTGGCTCGGGGTCCTGACACCTCACCTTGACCATTGACGTCATCCATGCCTCACCATAAACCTGATCCACCATCTTGCGCACCCTGTCACATCAGACTCAGAAGCTAACTCTATCCGTAAAGAGAATGTTTCTGTATAACAGAGAGAATACAGAATTTTAACCCTGAAACTGATGCCTGGACCTGTATACAGAGTGTCAGCATCGGAGACACCCAGGGATCTCCCAACACGGCAACACAATTTCACAGTCACAGTCACATCAGAGCTAGACCTTAAGTCTTATAATTAACTTATTCTTTCTGTACTAGAGCCCGAACCAGTAATTCTAAGCCTAGCCATGACTCTTGGACATGCCCCTTAATCGTAACCATTGGCATCACTCACGCTTCATTGTAATCCTTTACCTCAATCCCGCATTTGCCCTCCCATCAGAGAGAAACCTGAAGCCTTTCCATAACCCTATCCTTCCTGTACACCTTACAGAACAAAACTAAACTTACTCTAGCCCTTGGAAATATACCTGAACCGACACCATCAGCTTCAACGTCTGTCATGCCGCACCATAAGCCTGAATCTCAAGGTCGCCGTCACCCGCACGTCAGGGACAGATGCGAACTCTAAATGTAACTGCATAATCCTGTCAATCTTACTGAACACCTAACCCTAACCCTAGTGCCAAGCCCTGGACTAGATTTTTCACCCGCAGAAATGATGTCAACTACGACACATCTTAATTCGGAGCTTGAATCTCACACTCGCACTGACATCAGAAGAGAACCCTAATTCTTTCGGAAACCGTCTTTTCCGCACTGATTTTCTCTTACAGATAACCCTAAGCGTATCCCAGGCCCCTTTCACTGAACCGCCACCATCAGCATCGACGTCTGTCATTCCTCCCCATAATCCTGAAGCTCGTTCTGGACGCTGCCCTCATGTCAGAGTCGGATCAGTACTCTAACTGTCACTCAATCTGCAGCATACTCCTTACCTTACAACTAATGCTGACCCTATCCCTGGTACCGGGATCCGACACTTCACCTTCATCATTGTTGTGACCCTCACTTCACCTGAAACTTAAACTTATTCTTGCACTCACCCTCACATCAGAGGCGGATCCGAATTCTAACTGTAACCCTACTTCACCCGTACTCCTTATCAAACCCATAACCCTACCCTAGATCTGAACCTTGAATCAGATTATTCACCTTCATCGTTGCTACCCACTATGACACCCTTAATGGTGTGAATCTATCTCACACTCGCCCTCAATTTAGAATTGCACCCTAATTCTGTCCATAACCATATTATCTGCATAAACCTGAATAGACCTTTCCTTACAGAAAACTCTAACCCTAGAACAGGTTCCTTTACCTGCATGCTCACCACCAGCATTGATGTCACCGATGCCATACCTTAATGATGAAGTCCAAACTGGCCTTCACCCACACGTCAGAGTAGGATCCTCTATCTAAACATAACCACATCCACGGCATAAACTAAAACAATTCCCTATCCCTAACCCTAGCACATACCTGTGGCCTGACCATCCATAATCTCCATGGATGTGACCCTTGCCTCATTGTAAGCCTGCGACTGAATTGGACAGTTGCCCTAACCTTGCAGAAGGACCCTCAGTCTAAACGTACCAATACCCTGCCCCTACGGCTTTCCAAAATCCTAACCCTAACCCTAGCCCTGGCTCGTTGTCCTGACACCTCACCTTGACCATTGACGTCAACCATGCCTCACCATAAACCTGATCCACCATCTTGCACTCCCTTTCTCATCAGAACTAGAAGCCAACTGTATCCATAAAGCCAATGTCTCTGCATACCTGAGAGAACAAAAAATTTTAACTCTAAAACTGGGGCCTGGACCTATACACAAAGCGTCATTATCACAAACACCCAGGGATCTCCTCAACACTGAAACGCAAATTCACACTTGCACTCACATCAGAGGTAGACCCTAACCCTAATAATTAACTTATCCTTTCTGCACAACAGCCCTAACCTCTATATTCAAATCCTAGCCATGGCTCTTGGACCTGCCCCTTCACCATAACCGTTGGCATCACCTGCGCTTCATCGTAATCCTAATCTTCAATCCCGAACGTGCCCTCCCATCGGAGAGAAACTCGAAATTTTTCCATAATCCTATCCTTCTTCTACACCTTACAGAACACAATAAACTTACTCTAGCCCTCGGCATTTTACCTGATCCAAAACCAACAGCCTCAATGTCTGTCTTGCCGCACCATAAGCCTGAAGCTCAAGGTGGCCCTCGCCCTCTCTTCAGGGTCAGATGCAAACTCTAAATGTTACTCCACATTCCTGTAAATCTTACTGAACACCTAACCCTAACCCTAGCGCGAAGCCTTGGACTAGATTCTTCACCTACAACATTGATGTCAACTAAGACACATCTTAACTCGGAGCCTGAAATTCACATTCTCAATCACAACAGAAGAGAACCCTTATTCTCTCGGTAACCGTCTCTTTCGCAGAGATTTTCTCTCACAGATAGCCCTAACCCTCTCCCAGGACCCTTTCACTGAACCGCTACCATCAGCATCGACGTCTGTCATTCGTTCCCACAGCCCTGAAGCTCGTTCTGGCCACTGCCCTCTAGTCAGAGTCGGATCAGAACGCTAAATGTCATTGAATTTTCCGCAGACTCCTTACCTTACAACTAATGCCAACCCTATCCCTGGTGCCAGGATCTGACACTTCACCTTCATCATTGATGTCACACTCACTTCACCTTAAACCTTAAACTTATTCTTGCACAAAACCTCACATCAGAGGTGGATCCGAATTATAACTGCAACCCTATCTCACCCGTACTCCTTATCGAACACATAACCCTAACCCTAGATCTGACCCTTGAACCAGAATCTTCACCTTCACCGTTGCTATCAACTATGACTCCCTTAATCCTCTGACTCGATCTCACACTCACACTCAATTCAGAATTTTTCGCAAATTCTGTCCATAACCATATTTTCTGCATAGATCTTTCCTTACAGAAAACCCTAACCCTAGCCCCGGATCCTTAACCTGAATGCTCACCGTCAGCATTGATGTCACCGATGCCACATCTTGATGATGAAGTCCACGCTGGCCTTCACCCACACGTCAGAGTAGGATGATTAATCTAAACATAACCACATCCACCGCATAAACTTTAGACAATTACCTAACCCTAACCCTAGCACATTCCTGTGACCTGAGCCTCCAAAATCATCATGGACGTCACCCTTGCCTCACTGCGACTCAATTGGACAGTTGCCCTAAACTTGGAGAAGGACCCTCAGTCTAAACGTACCAATTGCCTGCCCCTACAGCTTTCCAAAAACCTATCCCTAACACTACCCTGGCTCGGGGTCCTGACACCTCACCTTGACCATTGACGTCATCCATGCCTCACCATAAACCTTATCCACCATCTTGCGCACCCTGTCACATCAGACTCAGAAGCTAACTCTATCCGAAAGAGAATGTTTCTGTATACCAGAGAGAATACAGAATTTTAACCCTGAAACTGATGCATGGACCTGTAGACAGAGTGTCAGCATCGGAGACACCCAGGGATCTCCCAACACGGATACACAATTTCACAGTCACAGTCAAATCAGAGCTAGACCTTAAGTCTTATAATTAACTTATTCTTTCTGTACTAGAGCCCGAACCAGTAATACTAACCCTAGCCATGACTCTTGGACATGCCCCTTAATCGTAACCATTGGCATCACTCACGCTTCATCGTAATCCTTTACCTCAATCCCGCACTTGCCCTCACATCAGAGAGAAACCTGAAGCCTTTCCATAACCCTATCCTTCCTGTACACCTTACATAACAAAACTAAACTTACTCTAGCCCTTGGAACTATACCTGAACCGACACCATCAGCTTCAACGTCTGTCATGCCGCAACATAAGCCTGAATCTCAAGGTCGCCGTCACCGTCACGTCAGGGACAGATGCGAACTCTAAATGTAACTGCATAATCCTGTCAATCTTACTGAACACCTAACCCTAACCCTAGTGCCAAGCCCTGGACTAGATTTTTCACCCGCAGCAATGATGTCAACTACGACACATCTTAATTCGGAGCTTGAATCTCACACTCGCACTGACATCAGAAGAGAACCCTAATTCTTTCGGAAACCGTCTTTTCCGCACTGATTTTCTCTTACAGATAACCCTAAGCGTATCCCAGGCCCCTTTCACTGAACCGCCACCATCAGCATCGACGTCTGTCATTCCTCCCCATAATCCTGAAGCTCGTTCTGGACGCTGCCCTCATGTCAGAGTCGGATCAGTACTCTAACTGTCACTCAATCTGCAGCATACTCCTTACCTTACAACTAATGCTGACCCTATCCCTGGTACCGGGATCTGACACTTCACCTTCATCATTGTTGTGACCCTCACTTCACCTGAAACTTAAACTTATTCTTGCACTCACCCTCACATCAGAGGCGGATCCGAATTCTAACTGCAACCCTACTTCACCCGTACTGCTTATCGAACCCATAACCCTACCCTAGATCTGAACCTTGAATCAGATTATTCACCTTCATCGTTGCTACCCACTATGACACCCTTAATAGTGTGACTCGATCTCACACTCTCCCTCAATTTAGAATTGCACCCTAATTCCGTCATTAACCATATTATCTGCATAAACCTGCATAGACCTTTCCTTACAGAAAACTCTAACCCTAGAACAGGTTCCTTTACCTGCATGCTCACCTCCAGCATTGATGTCACCGATGCCATACCTTAATGATGAAGACCAAACTGGCCTTCACCCACACGTCAGAGTAGGATCCTCTATCTAAACATAACCACATCCACGGCATAAACTAAAACAATTCCCTATCCCTAACCCTAGCACATACCTGTGGCCTGACCATCCATAATCTCCATGGATGTGACCCTTGCCTCATTGTAAGCCTGCGACTGAATTGGACAGTTGCCCTAACCTTGCAGAAGGACCCTCAGTCTAAACGTACCAATACCCTGCCCCTACGGCTTTCCAAAATCCTAACCCTAACCCTAGCCCTGGCTCGTGGTCCTGACACCTCACCTTGACCATTGACGTCAACCATGCCTCACCATAAACCTGATCCACCATCTTGCACTCCCTTTCTCATCAGAACTAGAAGCCAACTCTATCCATAAAGCCAATGTCTCTGCATACCAGAGAGAACAAAAAATTTTAACTCTAAAACTGGTGCCTGCACCTATACACAAAGCGTCATTATCACAAACACCCAGGGATCTCCTCAACACGGAAACGCAAATTCACACTCGCACTCACATCAGAGGTAGACCCTAACCCTAATAATTAACTTATCCTTTCTGCACAACAGCCCTAACCTCTATATTCAAAGCCTAGCCATGACTCTTGGACCTGCCCCTTCACCATAACCGTTGGCATCACCTGCGCTTCATCGTAATCCTAATCTTCAATCCCGAACGTGCCCTCCCATCGGAGAGAACCTCGAAATTTTTCCATAAAACTATCCTTCTTCTACACCTTACAGAACACAATAAACTTACTCTAGCCCTCGGCATTTTACCTGATCCAAAACCAACAGCCTCAATGTCTGTCTTGCCGCACCATAAGCCTGAAGCTCAAGGTGGCCCTCGCCCTCACCTCAGGGTCAGATGCAAACTCTAAATGTTACTCCACATTCCTGTAAATCTTACTGAACTCCTAACCCTAACCCTAGCGCGAAGCCTTGGACTAGATTCTTCACCTACAACATTGATGTCAACTAAGACACATCTTAACTCGGAGCCTGAATTTCACATTCTCAATCACAACAGAAGAGAACCCTTATTCTCTCGGTAACCGTCTCTTCCGCAGAGATTTTCTCTCACAGATAGCCCTAACCCTCTCCCAGGACCCTGTCACTGAACCGCTACCATCAGCATCGACGTCTGTCATTCGTTCCCACAACCCTGAAGCTCGTTCTGGCCACTACCCTCTTGTCAGAGTCGGATCAGAACGCTAAATGTCACTCAATTTTCCGCAGACTCCTTACCTTACAACTAATGCCAACCCTATCCCTGGTGCCAGGATCTGACACTTCACCTTCATCATTGATGTCACACTCACTTCACCTTAAACCTTAAACTTATTCTTGCACAAAAACTCACATCAGAGGTGTATCCGAATTCTAACTGCAACCCTATCTCACCCGTACTCCTTATCGAACACATAACCCTAACCCTAGATCTGACCCTTGAACCAGAATCTTCACCTTCACCGTTGCTATCAACTATGACTCCCTTAATCCTCTGACTCGATCTCACAATCACACTCAATTCAGAATTTTTGGCAAATTCTGTCCATAACAATATTTTCTGCATAGACCTTTCCTTACAGAAAACCCTAACCCTAGCCCCGGATCCTTAACCTGAATGTTCACCGTCAGCATTGATGTCACCGATGCCACATCTTGATGATGAAGTCCACGCTGGCCTTCACCCACACGTCAGAGTAGGATGCTTAATCTAAACATAACCACATCCACCGAATAAACTTTAGACAATTACCTAACCCTAACCCTAGCACATTCCTGTGACCTGAGCCTCCAAAATCATCATGGACGTCACCCTTGCCTCACTGCGATTCAATTTTTACAGTTGCCCTAAACTTGGAGAAGGACCCTCAGTCTATACGTACCAATTGCCTTCCCCTACAGCTTTCCAAATACCTAACCCTAACACTACCCCTGGCTCGGGGTCCTGAGACCTCACCTTGACCATTGACGTCATCCATGCCTCACCATAAACCTGATCCACCATCTTGCGCACCCTGTCACATCAGACTCAGAAGCTAACTCTATCCGTAAAGAGAATGTTTCTGTATACCAGAGAGAACACAGAATTTTAACCCTGAAACTGATGCCTGGACCTCTATACAGAGGGTCAGCATCGGAGACCCCCAGGGATCTCCCAACACGGAAACACAATTTCACAGTCACAGTCACATCAGAGCTAGACCTTAAGTCTTATAATTAACTTATTCTTCCTGTACTAGAGCCCGAACCAGTAATTCTAACCCTAGCCATGACTCTTGAACATGCCCCTTAACCGTAACCATTGGCATCACTCACGCTTCATCGTAATCCTTTACCTCAATCCCGCACTTGCCCTCCCATCAGAGAGAAACCTGAAGTCTTTCCATAACCCTATCCTTCCTGTACACCGTACAGAACAAAACTAAACTTACTCTAGCCCTTGGAACTATACCTGAACCGACACCATCAGCTTCAACGTCTGTCATGCCGCACCATAAGCCTGAATCTCAAGGTCGCCGTCACCCGCACGTCAGGGACAGATGCGAACTCTAAATGTAACTGCATAATCCTGTAAATCTTACTGAACACCAAACCCTAGCCCTAGTGCCAAGCCCTGGACTAGATTTTTCACCCGCAGCAATGATGTCAACTACGACACATCTTAATTCGGAGCTTGAATCTCACACTCGCACTGACATCAGAAGAGAACCCTAATTCTTTCGGAAACTGTCTTTTCCGCACTGATTTTCTCTTACAGATAACCCTAAGCGTATCCCAGGCCCCTTTCACTGAACCGCCACCATCAGCATCGACGTCTGTCATTCCTCCCCATAATCCTGAAGCTCGTTCTGGACGCTGCGCTCATGTCAGAGTCGGATCAGTACTCTGTCACTCAATCTGCAGCATACTCCTTACCTTACAACTAATGCTGACCCTATCCCTGGTACCGGGATCTGACACTTCACCTTCATCATTGTTGTGACCCTCACTTCACCTGAAACTTAAACTTATTCTTGCACTCACCCTCACATCAGAGGCGGATCCGAATTCTAACTGCAACCCTACTTCACCCGTACTCCTTATCAAACCCATAACCCTACCCTAGATCTGAAACTTGAATCAGATTATTCACCTTCATCGTTGCTACCCACTATGACACCCTTAATGGTGTGACTCGATCTCACACTCGCCCTCAATTTAGAATTGCACCCTAATTCTGTCCATAACCATATTATCTGCATAAACCTGCATAGGCCTTTCCTTACAGAAAACTCTAACCCTAGAACTGGTTCCTTTACCTGCATGCTCACCACCAGCATTGATGTCACCGATGCCATACCTTAATGATGAAGTCCAAACTGGCCTTCACCCACACGTCAGAGTAGGATCCTCTATCTAAACATAACGACATCCACGGCATAAACCAAAACAATTCCCTATCCCTAACCCTAGCACATACCTGTGGCCTGACCATCCATAATCTCCATGGATGTGACCCTTGCCTCATTGTAAGCCTGCGACTGAATTGGACAGTTGCCCTAACCTTGCAGAAGGACCCTCAGTCTAAACGTACCAATACCCTGCCCCTACGGCTTTCCAAAATCCTAACCCTAACCCTAGCCCTGGCTCGTGGTCCTGACACCTCACCTTGACCATTTTGACGTCAACCATGCCTCACCATAAACCTGATCCACCATCTTGCACTCCCTTTCTCATCAGAACTAGAAGCCAACTCTATCCATAAAGCCAATGTCTCTGCATACCAGAGAGAACAAAAAATTTTAACTCTAAAACTGGTGCCTGGACCTATACACAAAGCGTCATTATCACAAACACCCAGGGATCTCCTCAACACGGAAACGCAAATTCACACTCGCACTCACATCAGAGGTAGACCCTAACCCTAATAATTAACTTATCCTTTCTGCACAACAGCCCTAACCTCTATATTCAAAGCCTAGCCATGACTCTTGGACCTGCCCCTTCACCATAACCATTGGCATCACCTGCGCTTCATCGTAATCCTAATCTTCAATCCCGAACCTTCAGTGCCCTCCCATCGGAGAGAAACTCGAAATTTTTCCATAAACCTATCCTTCTTCTACACCTTACAGAGCACAATAAACTTACTATAGCGCTCGGCATTTTACCTGATCCAAAACCAACAGCCTCAATGTCTGTCTTGCCGCACCATAAGCCTGAAGCTCAAGGTGGCCCTCGCCCTCACTTCAGGGTCAGATGCAAACTCTAAATGTTACTCCACATTCCTGTAAATCTTACTGAACACCTAACCCTAACCCTGGCGCGAAGCCTTGGACTAGATTCTTCACCTACAACATTGATGTCAACTAAGACACATCTTAACTCGGAGCCTGAATTTCACATTCTCAATCACAACAGAAGAGAACCCTTATTCTCTCGGTAACCGTCTCTTCCGCAGAGATTTTCTCTTACAGATAGCCCTAACCCTCTCCCAGGACCCTTTCACTGAACCGCTACCATCAGCATCGACGTCTGTCATTCGTTCCCACAACCCTGAAGCTCGTTCTGGCCACTGCCCTCTTGTCAGAGTCGGATCAGAACGCTAAACGTCACTCAATTTTCCGCAGACTCCTTACCTTACAACTAATGCCAACCCTATCCCTGGTGCCAGGATCTGACACTTCACCTTCATCATTGATGTCACACTCACTTCACCTTAAACCTTAAACTTATTCTTGCACAAAACCTCACATCAGAGGTGGATCCGAATTCTAACTGCAACCCTATCTCACCCGTACTCCTTATCGAACACATAACCCTAACCCTAGATCTGACCCTTGAACCAGAATCTTCACCTTCACCGTTGCTATCAACTATGACTCCCTTAATCCTCTGACTCGATCTCACACTCACACTCAATTCAGAATTTTTCGCAAATTCTGTCCATAACCATATTTTCTGCATAGATCTTTCCTTACAGAAAACCCTAACCCTAGCCCCGGATCCTTAACCTGAATGCTCACCGTCAGCATTGGTGTCACCGATGCCACATCTTGATGATGAAGTCCACGCTGGCCTTCACCCACACGTCAGAGTAGGATGATTAATCTAAACATAACCACATCCACCGCATAAACTTTAGACAATTACCTAACCCAAACCCTAGCACATTCCTGTGACCTGAGCCTCCAAAATCATCATGGACGTCACCCTTGCCTCACTGCGACTCAATTGGACAGTTGCCCTAAACTTGGAGAAGGACCCTCAGTCTAAACGTACCAATTGCCTGCCCCTACAGCTTTCCAAAAACCTAACCCTAACACTACCCCTGGCTCGGGGTCCTGACACCTCACCTTGACCATTGACGTCATCCATGCCTCACCATAAACCTGATCCACCATCTTGCGCACCCTGTCACATCAGACTCAGAAGCTAACTCTATCCGTAAAGAGAATGTTTCTGTATAACAGAGAGAATACAGAATTTTAACCCTGAAACTGATGCCTGGACCTGTATACAGAGTGTCAGCATCGGAGACACCCAGGGATCTCCCAACACGGCAACACAATTTCACAGTCACAGTCACATCAGAGCTAGACCTTAAGTCTTATAATTAACTTATTCTTTCTGTACTAGAGCCCGAACCAGTAATTCTAAGCCTAGCCATGACTCTTGGACATGCCCCTTAATCGTAACCATTGGCATCACTCACGCTTCATTGTAATCCTTTACCTCAATCCCGCATTTGCCCTCCCATCAGAGAGAAACCTGAAGCCTTTCCATAACCCTATCCTTCCTGTACACCTTACAGAACAAAACTAAACTTACTCTAGCCCTTGGAAATATACCTGAACCGACACCATCAGCTTCAACGTCTGTCATGCCGCACCATAAGCCTGAATCTCAAGGTCGCCGTCACCCGCACGTCAGGGACAGATGCGAACTCTAAATGTAACTGCATAATCCTGTCAATCTTACTGAACACCTAACCCTAACCCTAGTGCCAAGCCCTGGACTAGATTTTTCACCCGCAGAAATGATGTCAACTACGACACATCTTAATTCGGAGCTTGAATCTCACACTCGCACTGACATCAGAAGAGAACCCTAATTCTTTCGGAAACCGTCTTTTCCGCACTGATTTTCTCTTACAGATAACCCTAAGCGTATCCCAGGCCCCTTTCACTGAACCGCCACCATCAGCATCGACGTCTGTCATTCCTCCCCATAATCCTGAAGCTCGTTCTGGACGCTGCCCTCATGTCAGAGTCGGATCAGTACTCTAACTGTCACTCAATCTGCAGCATACTCCTTACCTTACAACTAATGCTGACCCTATCCCTGGTACCGGGATCCGACACTTCACCTTCATCATTGTTGTGACCCTCACTTCACCTGAAACTTAAACTTATTCTTGCACTCACCCTCACATCAGAGGCGGATCCGAATTCTAACTGTAACCCTACTTCACCCGTACTCCTTATCAAACCCATAACCCTACCCTAGATCTGAACCTTGAATCAGATTATTCACCTTCATCGTTGCTACCCACTATGACACCCTTAATGGTGTGAATCTATCTCACACTCGCCCTCAATTTAGAATTGCACCCTAATTCTGTCCATAACCATATTATCTGCATAAACCTGAATAGACCTTTCCTTACAGAAAACTCTAACCCTAGAACAGGTTCCTTTACCTGCATGCTCACCACCAGCATTGATGTCACCGATGCCATACCTTAATGATGAAGTCCAAACTGGCCTTCACCCACACGTCAGAGTAGGATCCTCTATCTAAACATAACCACATCCACGGCATAAACTAAACCAATTCCCTATCCCTAACCCTAGCACATACCTGTGGCCTGACCATCCATAATCTCCATGGATGTGACCCTTGCCTCATTGTAAGCCTGCGACTGAATTGGACAGTTGCCCTAACCTTGCAGAAGGACCCTCAGTCTAAACGTACCAATACCCTGCCCCTACGGCTTTCCAAAATCCTAACCCTAACCCTAGCCCTGGCTCGTTGTCCTGACACCTCACCTTGACCATTGACGTCAACCATGCCTCACCATAAACCTGATCCACCATCTTGCACTCCCTTTCTCATCAGAACTAGAAGCCAACTGTATCCATAAAGCCAATGTCTCTGCATACCTGAGAGAACAAAAAATTTTAACTCTAAAACTGGGGCCTGGACCTATACACAAAGCGTCATTATCACAAACACCCAGGGATCTCCTCAACACTGAAACGCAAATTCACACTTGCACTCACATCAGAGGTAGACCCTAACCCTAATAATTAACTTATCCTTTCTGCACAACAGCCCTAACCTCTATATTCAAATCCTAGCCATGGCTCTTGGACCTGCCCCTTCACCATAACCGTTGGCATCACCTGCGCTTCATCGTAATCCTAATCTTCAATCCCGAACGTGCCCTCCCATCGGAGAGAAACTCGAAATTTTTCCATAATCCTATCCTTCTTCTACACCTTACAGAACACAATAAACTTACTCTAGCCCTCGGCATTTTACCTGATCCAAAACCAACAGCCTCAATGTCTGTCTTGCCGCACCATAAGCCTGAAGCTCAAGGTGGCCCTCGCCCTCTCTTCAGGGTCAGATGCAAACTCTAAATGTTACTCCACATTCCTGTAAATCTTACTGAACACCTAACCCTAACCCTAGCGCGAAGCCTTGGACTAGATTCTTCACCTACAACATTGATGTCAACTAAGACACATCTTAACTCGGAGCCTGAAATTCACATTCTCAATCACAACAGAAGAGAACCCTTATTCTCTCGGTAACCGTCTCTTTCGCAGAGATTTTCTCTCACAGATAGCCCTAACCCTCTCCCAGGACCCTTTCACTGAACCGCTACCATCAGCATCGACGTCTGTCATTCGTTCCCACAGCCCTGAAGCTCGTTCTGGCCACTGCCCTCTAGTCAGAGTCGGATCAGAACGCTAAATGTCATTGAATTTTCCGCAGACTCCTTACCTTACAACTAATGCCAACCCTATCCCTGGTGCCAGGATCTGACACTTCACCTTCATCATTGATGTCACACTCACTTCACCTTAAACCTTAAACTTATTCTTGCACAAAACCTCACATCAGAGGTGGATCCGAATTCTAACTGCAACCCTATCTCACCCGTACTCCTTATCGAACACATAACCCTAACCCTAGATCTGACCCTTGAACCAGAATCTTCACCTTCACCGTTGCTATCAACTATGACTCCCTTAATCCTCTGACTCGATCTCACACTCACACTCAATTCAGAATTTTTCGCAAATTCTGTCCATAACCATATTTTCTGCATAGATCTTTCCTTACAGAAAACCCTAACCCTAGCCCCGGATCCTTAACCTGAATGCTCACCGTCAGCATTGATGTCACCGATGCCACATCTTGATGATGAAGTCCACGCTGGCCTTCACCCACACGTCAGAGTAGGATGATTAATCTAAACATAACCACATCCACCGCATAAACTTTAGACAATTACCTAACCCTAACCCTAGCACATTCCTGTGACCTGAGCCTCCAAAATCATCATGGACGTCACCCTTGCCTCACTGCGACTCAATTGGACAGTTGCCCTAAACTTGGAGAAGGACCCTCAGTCTAAACGTACCAATTGCCTGCCCCTACAGCTTTCCAAAAACCTATCCCTAACACTACCCTGGCTCGGGGTCCTGACACCTCACCTTGACCATTGACGTCATCCATGCCTCACCATAAACCTTATCCACCATCTTGCGCACCCTGTCACATCAGACTCAGAAGCTAACTCTATCCGTAAAGAGAATGTTTCTGTATACCAGAGAGAATACAGAATTTTAACCCTGAAACTGATGCCTGGACCTGTAGACAGAGTGTCAGCATCGGAGACACCCAGGGATCTCCCAACACGGAAACACAATTTCACAGTCACAGTCAAATCAGAGCTAGACCTTAAGTCTTATAATTAACTTATTCTTTCTGTACTAGAGCCCGAACCAGTAATACTAACCCTAGCCATGACTCTTGGACATGCCCCTTAATCGTAACCATTAGCATCACTCACGCTTCATCGTAATCCTTTACCTCAATCCCGCACTTGCCCTCCCATCAGAGAGAAACCTGAAGCCTTTCCATAACCCTATCCTTCCTGTACACCTTACATAACAAAACTAAACTTACTCTAGCCCTTGGAACTATACCTGAACCGACACCATCAGCTTCAACGTCTGTCATGCCGCAACATAAGCCTGAATCTCAAGGTCGCCGTCACCGTCACGTCAGGGACAGATGCGAACTCTAAATGTAACTGCATAATCCTGTCAATCTTACTGAACACCTAACCCTAACCCTAGTGCCAAGCCCTGGACTAGATTTTTCACCCGCAGCAATGATGTCAACTACGACACATCTTAATTCGGAGCTTGAATCTCACACTCGCACTGACATCAGAAGAGAACCCTAATTCTTTCGGAAACCGTCTTTTCCGCACTGATTTTCTCTTACAGATAACCCTAAGCGTATCCCAGGCCCCTTTCACTGAACCGCCACCATCAGCATCGACGTCTGTCATTCCTCCCCATAATCCTGAAGCTCGTTCTGGACGCTGCCCTCATGTCAGAGTCGGATCAGTACTCTAACTGTCACTCAATCTGCAGCATACTCCTTACCTTACAACTAATGCTGACCCTATCCCTGGTACCGGGATCTGACACTTCACCTTCATCATTGTTGTGACCCTCACTTCACCTGAAACTTAAACTTATTCTTGCACTCACCCTCACATCAGAGGCGGATCCGAATTCTAACTGCAACCCTACTTCACCCGTACTGCTTATCAAACCCATAACCCTACCCTAGATCTGAACCTTGAATCAGATTATTCACCTTCATCGTTGCTACCCACTATGACACCCTTAATGGTGTGACTTGATCTCACACTCTCCCTCAATTTAGAATTGCACCCTAATTCCGTCATTAACCATATTATCTGCATAAACCTGCATAGACCTTTCCTTACAGAAAACTCTAACTCTAGAACAGGTTCCTTTACCTGCATGCTCACCTCCAGCATTGATGTCACCGATGCCATACCTTAATGATGAAGACCAAACTGGCCTTCACCCACACGTCAGAGTAGGATCCTCTATCTAAACATAACCACATCCACGGCATAAACTAAAACAATTCCCTATCCCTAACCCTAGCACATACCTGTGGCCTGACCATCCATAATCTCCATGGATGTGACCCTTGCCTCATTGTAAGCCTGCGACTGAATTGGACAGTTGCCCTAACCTTGCAGAAGGACCCTCAGTCTAAACGTACCAATACCCTGCCCCTACGGCTTTCCAAAATCCTAACCCTAACCCTAGCCCTGGCTCGTGGTCCTGACACCTCACCTTGACCATTGACGTCAACCATGCCTCACCATAAACCTGATCCACCATCTTGCACTCCCTTTCTCATCAGATCTAGAAGCCAACTCTATCCATAAAGCCAATGTCTCTGCATACCAGAGAGAACAAAAAATTTTAACTCTAAAACTGGTGCCTGCACCTATACACAAAGCGTCATTATCACAAACACCCAGGGATCTCCTCAACACGGAAACGCAAATTCACACTCGCACTCACATCAGAGGTAGACCCTAACCCTAATAATTAACTTATCCTTTCTGCACAACAGCCCTAACCTCTATATTCAAAGCCTAGCCATGACTCTTGGACCTGCCCCTTCACCATAACCGTTGGCATCACCTGCGCTTCATCGTAATCCTAATCTTCAATCCCGAACGTGCCCTCCCATCGGAGAGAACCTCGAAATTTTTCCATAAAACTATCCTTCTTCTACACCTTACAGAACACAATAAACTTACTCTAGCCCTCGGCATTTTACCTGATCCAAAACCAACAGCCTCAATGTCTGTCTTGCCGCACCATAAGCCTGAAGCTCAAGGTGGCCCTCGCCCTCACCTCAGGGTCAGATGCAAACTCTAAATGTTACTCCACATTCCTGTAAATCTTACTGAACTCCTAACCCTAACCCTAGCGCGAAGCCTTGGACTAGATTCTTCACCTACAACATTGATGTCAACTAAGACACATCTTAACTCGGAGCCTGAATTTCACATTCTCAATCACAACAGAAGAGAACCCTTATTCTCTCGGTAACCGTCTCTTCCGCAGAGATTTTCTCTCACAGATAGCCCTAACCCTCTCCCAGGACCCTGTCACTGAACCGCTACCATCAGCATCGACGTCTGTCATTCGTTCCCACAACCCTGAAGCTCGTTCTGGCCACTACCCTCTTGTCAGAGTCGGATCAGAACGCTAAATGTCACTCAATTTTCCGCAGACTCCTTACCTTACAACTAATGCCAACCCTATCCCTGGTGCCAGGATCTGACACTTCACCTTCATCATTGATGTCACACTCACTTCACCTTAAACCTTAAACTTATTCTTGCACAAAAACTCACATCAGAGGTGGATCCGAATTCTAACTGCAACCCTATCTCACCCGTACTCCTTATCGAACACATAACCCTAACCCTAGATCTGACCCTTGAACCAGAATCTTCACCTTCACGGTTGCTATCAACTATGACTCCCTTAATCCTCTGACTCGATCTCACAATCACACTCAATTCAGAATTTTTGGCAAATTCTGTCCATAACAATATTTTCTGCATAGACCTTTCCTTACAGAAAACCCTAACCCTAGCCCCGGATCCTTAACCTGAATGTTCACCGTCAGCATTGATGTCACCGATGCCACATCTTGATGATGAAGTCCACGCTGGCCTTCACCCACACGTCAGAGTAGGATGCTTAATCTAAACATAACCACATCCACCGAATAAACTTTAGACAATTACCTAACCCTAACCCTAGCACATTCCTGTGACCTGAGCCTCCAAAATCATCATGGACGTCACCCTTGCCTCACTGCGATTCAATTTTTACAGTTGCCCTAAACTTGGAGAAGGACCCTCAGTCTATACGTACCAATTGCCTTCCCCTACAGCTTTCCAAATACCTAACCCTAACACTACCCCTGGCTCGGGGTCCTGAGACCTCACCTTGACCATTGACGTCATCCATGCCTCACCATAAACCTGATCCACCATCTTGCGCACCCTGTCACATCAGACTCAGAAGCTAACTCTATCCGTAAAGAGAATGTTTCTGTATACCAGAGAGAACACAGAATTTTAACCCTGAAACTGATGCCTGGACCTCTATACAGAGGGTCAGCATCGGAGACCCCCAGGGATCTCCCAACACGGAAACACAATTTCACAGTCACAGTCACATCAGAGCTAGACCTTAAGTCTTATAATTAACTTATTCTTCCTGTACTAGAGCCCGAACCAGTAATTCTAACCCTAGCCATGACTCTTGAACATGCCCCTTAATCGTAACCATTGGCATCACTCACGCTTCATCGTAATCCTTTACCTCAATCCCGCACTTGCCCTCCCATCAGAGAGAAACCTGAAGTCTTTCCATAACCCTATCCTTCCTGTACACCGTACAGAACAAAACTAAACTTACTCTAGCCCTTGGAACTATACCTGAACCGACACCATCAGCTTCAACGTCTGTCATGCCGCACCATAAGCCTGAATCTCAAGGTCGCCGTCACCCGCACGTCAGGGACAGATGCGAACTCTAAATGTAACTGCATAATCCTGTAAATCTTACTGAACACCAAACCCTAGCCCTAGTGCCAAGCCCTGGACTAGATTTTTCACCCGCAGCAATGATGTCAACTACGACACATCTTAATTCGGAGCTTGAATCTCACACTC
This sequence comes from Manis javanica, assembly GCF_040802235.1. Taxonomy (NCBI): domain Eukaryota; kingdom Metazoa; phylum Chordata; class Mammalia; order Pholidota; family Manidae; genus Manis; species Manis javanica. Next base: position 33,922,023 of record NC_133169.1, on the reverse strand, counting down.
GCACTGACATCAGAAGAGAACCCTAATTCTTTCGGAAACTGTCTTTTCCGCACTGATTTTCTCTTACAGATAACCCTAAGCGTATCCCAGGCCCCTTTCACTGAACCGCCACCATCAGCATCGACGTCTGTCATTCCTCCCCATAATCCTGAAGCTCGTTCTGGACGCTGCGCTCATGTCAGAGTCGGATCAGTACTCTGTCACTCAATCTGCAGCATACTCCTTACCTTACAACTAATGCTGACCCTATCCCTGGTACCGGGATCTGACACTTCACCTTCATCATTGTTGTGACCCTCACTTCACCTGAAACTTAAACTTATTCTTGCACTCACCCTCACATCAGAGGCGGATCCGAATTCTAACTGCAACCCTACTTCACCCGTACTCCTTATCAAACCCATAACCCTACCCTAGATCTGAAACTTGAATCAGATTATTCACCTTCATCGTTGCTACCCACTATGACACCCTTAATGGTGTGACTCGATCTCACACTCGCCCTCAATTTAGAATTGCACCCTAATTCTGTCCATAACCATATTATCTGCATAAACCTGCATAGGCCTTTCCTTACAGAAAACTCTAACCCTAGAACTGGTTCCTTTACCTGCATGCTCACCACCAGCATTGATGTCACCGATGCCATACCTTAATGATGAAGTCCAAACTGGCCTTCACCCACACGTCAGAGTAGGATCCTCTATCTAAACATAACGACATCCACGGCATAAACCAAAACAATTCCCTATCCCTAACCCTAGCACATACCTGTGGCCTGACCATCCATAATCTCCATGGATGTGACCCTTGCCTCATTGTAAGCCTGCGACTGAATTGGACAGTTGCCCTAACCTTGCAGAAGGACCCTCAGTCTAAACGTACCAATACCCTGCCCCTACGGCTTTCCAAAATCCTAACCCTAACCCTAGCCCTGGCTCGTGGTCCTGACACCTCACCTTGACCATTTTGACGTCAACCATGCCTCACCATAAACCTGATCCACCATCTTGCACTCCCTTTCTCATCAGAACTAGAAGCCAACTCTATCCATAAAGCCAATGTCTCTGCATACCAGAGAGAACAAAAAATTTTAACTCTAAAACTGGTGCCTGGACCTATACACAAAGCGTCATTATCACAAACACCCAGGGATCTCCTCAACACGGAAACGCAAATTCACACTCGCACTCACATCAGAGGTAGACCCTAACCCTAATAATTAACTTATCCTTTCTGCACAACAGCCCTAACCTCTATATTCAAAGCCTAGCCATGACTCTTGGACCTGCCCCTTCACCATAACCATTGGCATCACCTGCGCTTCATCGTAATCCTAATCTTCAATCCCGAACCTTCAGTGCCCTCCCATCGGAGAGAAACTCGAAATTTTTCCATAAACCTATCCTTCTTCTACACCTTACAGAGCACAATAAACTTACTATAGCGCTCGGCATTTTACCTGATCCAAAACCAACAGCCTCAATGTCTGTCTTGCCGCACCATAAGCCTGAAGCTCAAGGTGGCCCTCGCCCTCACTTCAGGGTCAGATGCAAACTCTAAATGTTACTCCACATTCCTGTAAATCTTACTGAACACCTAACCCTAACCCTGGCGCGAAGCCTTGGACTAGATTCTTCACCTACAACATTGATGTCAACTAAGACACATCTTAACTCGGAGCCTGAATTTCACATTCTCAATCACAACAGAAGAGAACCCTTATTCTCTCGGTAACCGTCTCTTCCGCAGAGATTTTCTCTTACAGATAGCCCTAAAACTCTCCCAGGACCCTTTCACTGAACCGCTACCATCAGCATCGACGTCTGTCATTCGTTCCCACAACCCTGAAGCTCGTTCTGGCCACTGCCCTCTTGTCAGAGTCGGATCAGAACGCTAAACGTCACTCAATTTTCCGCAGACTCCTTACCTTACAACTAATGCCAACCCTATCCCTGGTGCCAGGATCTGACACTTCACCTTCATCATTGATGTCACACTCACTTCACCTTAAACCTTAAACTTATTCTTGCACAAAACCTCACATCAGAGGTGGATCCGAATTCTAACTGCAACCCTATCTCACCCGTACTCCTTATCGAACACATAACCCTAACCCTAGACCTGACCCTTGAACCAGAATCTTCACCTTCACCGTTGCTATCAACTATGACTCCCTTAATCCTCTGACTCGAACTCACACTCACACTCAATTCAGAATTTTTCGCAAATTCTGTCCATAACCATATTTTCTGCGTAGACCTTTCCTTACAGAAAACCCTAACCCTAGCCCCGGATCCTTAACCTGAATGCTCACTGTCAGCATTGATGTCACCGATGCCACATCTTGATGATGAAGTCCACGCTGGCCTTCACCCACACGTCAGAGTAGGATGCTTAATCTAAACATAACCACATCCACCGCATAAACTTTAGACAGTTACCTAACCCTAACCCTAGCACATTCCTGTGACATGAGCCTCCAAAATCATCATGGACGACACCCTTGCCTCACTGCGACTCAATTGGACAGTTGCCCTAAACTTGGAGAAGGACCCTCAGTCTAAACGTACCAATTGCCTGCCCCTACAGCTTTCCAAAAACCTAACCCTAACACTACCCCTGGCTCGGGGTCCTGACACCTCACCTTGACAATTGACGTCATACATGCCTCACCATAAACCTGATCCACCATCTTGCGCACCCTGTCACATCAGACTCAGAAGCTAACTCTATCCGTAAAGAGAATGTTTCTGTATACCAGAGAGAACACAGAATTTTAACCCTGAAACTGATGCCTGGACTTGTATACAGAGTGTCAGCATCGGAGACACCCAGGGATCTCCCAACACGGAAACACAATTTCACAGTCACAGTCACATCAGAGCTAGACCTTAAGTCTTATAATTAACTTATTCTTTCTGTACTAGAGCCCGAACCAGTAATTCTAACCCTAGCCATGACTCTTGGACATGCCCCTTAATCGTAACCATTGGCATCACTCACGCTTCATCGTAATCCTTTACCTCAATCCCGCACTTGCCCTCCCATCAGAGAGAAACCTGAAGCCTTTCCATAACCCTATCCTTCCTGTACCCCTTACAGAACAAAACTAAACTTACTCTAGCCCTTGGGACTATACCTGAACCGACACCATCAGCTTCAACGTCTGTCATGCCGCACCATAAGCCTGAATCTCAAGGTCGCCGTCACCTTCATGTCAGGGACAGATGCGAACTCTAAATGTAACGGCATAATCCTGTCAATCGTACTGAACACCTAACCCTAACCCTAGTGCCAAGCCCTGGACTAGATTTTTCACCCGCAGCAATGATGTCAACTACGACACATCTTAATTCGGAGCTTCTATCTCACACTCGCACTGACATCAGAAGAGAACCCTAATTCTTTCGGAAACCGTCTTTTCCGCACTGATTTTCTCTTACAGATAACCCTAAGCATATCCCAGGCCCCTTTCACTGAACCGCCACCATCAGCATCGACGTCTGTCATTCCTCCCCATAATCCTGAAGCTCGTTCTGGACGCTGCCCTCATGTCAGAGTCGGATCAGTACTCTAACTGTCACTCAATCTGCAGCATACTCCTTACCTTACAACTTATGCTGACCCTATCCCTGGTACCGGGATCTGACACTTCACCTTCATCATTGTTGTGACCCTCACGTCACCTTAAACTTAAACTTATTCTTGCACTCACCCTCACATCAGAGGCGGATCCGAATTCTAACTGCAACCCTACTTCACCCGTACTCCTTATCAAACCCATAACCCTACCCTAGATCTGAACTTTGAATCAGATTATTCACCTTCATCGTTGCGACCCAATATGGCACCCTTAATGGTGTGACTCGAACTCACACTCGCCCTCAATTTAGAATTGCACCCTAATTCTGTCCATAACCATATTATCTGCATAAACCTGCATAGGCCTTTCCTTACAGAAAACTCTAACCCTAGAACTGGTTCCTTTACCTGCATGCTCATCACCAGCATTGATGTCACCGATGCCATACCTTAATGATGAAGTCCAAACTGGCCTTCACCCACACGTCAGAGTAGGATCCTATATCTGAACATAACCACATCCACGGCATAAACCAAAACAATTCCCTATCCCTAACCCTAGCACATACCTGTGGCCTGACCATCCATAATCTCAATGGATGTGACCCTTGCCTCATTGTAAGCCTGCGACTGAATTGGACAGTTGCCCTAACCTTGCAGAAGGACCCTCAGTCTAAACGTACCAATACCCTGCCCCTACGGCATTCCAAAATCCTAACCCTAACCCTAGCCATGGCTCGTGGTCCTGACACCTCACCTTGACCATTTTGACGTCAACCATGCCTCACCATAAACCTGATCCACCATCTTGCACTCCCTTTCTCATCAGAACTAGAAGCCAACTCTATCCATAAAGCCAATGTCTCTGCATACCAGAGAGAACAAAAAATTTTAACTCTAAAACTGGTGCCTGGACCTATACACAAAGCGTCATTATCACAAACACCCAGGGATCTCCTCAACACGGAAACGCAAATTCACACTCGCACTCACAGCAGAGGTAGACCCTAACCCTAATAATTAACTTATCCTTTCTGCACAACAGCCCTAACCTATATATTCAAAGCCTAGCCATGACTCTTGGACCTGCCCCTTCACCATAACCATTGGCATCACCTGCGCTTCATCGTAATCCTAATCTTCAATCCCGAACGTGCCCTCCCATCGGAGAGAAACTCGAAATTTTTCCATAAACCTATCCTTCTTCTACACCTTACAGAGCACAATAAACTTACTCTAGCCCTCGGCATTTTACCTGATCCAAAACCAACAGCCTCAATGTCTGTCTTGCCGCACCATAAGCCTGAAGCTCAAGGTGGCCCTCGCCCTCACTTCAGGGTCAGATTGAAACTCTAAATGTTACTCCACATTACTGTAAATCTTACTGAACACCTAACCCTAACCCTAGCGTGAAGCCTTGGACTAGATTCTTCACCTACAACATTGATGTCAACTAAGACACATCTTAACTCGGAGCCTGAATTTCACATTCTCAATCACAACAGAAGAGAACCCTTACTCTCTCGGTAACCGTCTCTTCCGCAGAGATTTTCTCTCACAGATAGCCCTAACCCTCTCCCAGGACCCTTTCACTGAACCGCTACCATCAGCATCGACGTCTGTCATTCGTTCCCACAACCCTGAAGCTCGTTCTGGCCACTGCCCTCTTGTCAGAGTCGGATCAGAACGCTAAATGTCACTCAGTTTTCCGCAGACTCCTTACCTTACAACTAATGCCAACCCTATCCCTGGTGCCAGTATCTGACACTTCACCTTCATCATTGATGTCACACTCACTTCACCTTAAACCTTAAACTTATTCTTGCACAAAACCTCACATCAGAGGTGGATCCGAATTCTAACTGCAACCCTATCTCACCCGTACTCCTTATCGAACACATAACCCTAACCCTAGATCTGACCCTAGAACCAGAATCTTCACCTTCACCGTTGCTATCAACTATGACTCCCTTAATCCTCTGACTCGATCTCACACTCACACTCAATTCAGAATTTTTCGCAAATTCTGTCCATAACCATATTTTCTGCATAGACCTTTCCTTACAGAAAACCCTAACCCTAGCCCCGGATCCTTAACCTGAATGCTCACCGTCAGCATTGGTGTCACCGATGCCACATCTTGATGATGAAGTCCAAGCTGGCCTTCACCCACACGTCAGAGTATGATGCTTAATCTAAACATAACCACATCCACCGCATAAACTTTAGACAATTACCTAACCCTAACCCTAGCACATTCCTGTGACCTGAGCCTCCAAAATCATCATGGACGTCACCCTTGCCTCACTGCGACTCAATTGGACAGTTGCCCTAAACTTGGAGAAGGACCCTCAGTCTAAACGTACCAATTGCCTGCCCCTACAGCTTTCCAAAAACCTAACCCTAACACTACCCCTGGCTCGGTGTCCTGACACCTCACCTTGACCATTGACGTCATCCGTGCCTCACCATAAACCTGATCCACCATCTTGCGCACCCTGTCACATCAGACTCAGAAGCTAACTCTATCCGTAAAGAGAATGTTTCTGTATACCAGAGAGAACACAGAATTTTAACCCTGAAACTGATGCCTGGACCTGTATACAGAGTGTCAGCATCGGAGACACCCAGGGATCTCCCAACACGGCAACACAATTTCACAGTCACAGTCACATCAGAGCTAGACCTTAAGTCTTATAATTAAATTATTCTTTCTGTACTAGAGCCCGAACCAGTAATTCTAACCCTAGCCATGACTCTTGGACATGCCCCTTAATCGTAACCATTGGCATCACTCACGCTTCATCGTAATGCTTTACCTCAATCCCGCACTTGCCCTCCCATCAGAGAGAAACCTGAAGCCTTTCCATAACCCTATCCTTCCTGTACACCGTACAGAACAAAACTAAACTTACTCTAGCCCTTGGGACTATACCTGAACCGACACCGTCAGCTTCAACGTCTGTCATGCCGCACCATAAGCCTGAATCTCAAGGTCGCCGTCACCCTCACGTCAGGGACAGATGCGAACTCTAAATGTAACTGCATAATCCTGTCAATCGTACTGAACACCTAACCCTAACCCTACTGCCAAGCCCAGGACTAGATTTTTCACCCGCAGCAATGATGTCAACTACGACACATCTTAATTCGGAGCTTGAATCTCACACTCGCACTGACATCAGAAGAGAACCCTAATTCTTTCGGAAACCGTCTTTTCCGCACTGATTTTCTCTTACAGATAACCCTAAGCGTATCCCAGGCCCCTTTCACTGAACCGCCACCATCAGCATCGACGTCTGTCATTCCTCCCCATAAACCTGAAGATCGTTCTGGACGCTGCCCTCATGTCACAGTCGGATCAGTACTCTAACTGTCACTCAATCTGCAGCATACTCCTTACCTTACAACTAATGCTGACCCTATCCCTGGTACCGGGATCTGACACTTCACCTTCATCATTGTTGTGACCCTCACTTCACCTGAAACTTAAACTTATTCTTGCACTCACCCTCACATCAGAGGCGGATCCGAATTCTAACTGCAACCCTACTTCACCCGTACTCCTTATCAAACCCATAACCCTACCCTAGATCTGAACCTTGAATCAGATTATTCACCTTCATCGTTGCTACCCACTATGACACCCTTAATGGTGTGACTCGATCTCACACTCGCCCTCAATTTAGAATTGCACCCTAATTCTGTCCATAACCATATTATCTGCATAAACCTGCATAGGCCTTTCCTTACAGAAAACTCTAACCCTAGAACAGGTTCCTTTACCTGCATGCTCACCACCAGCATTGATGTCACCGATGCCATACCTTAATGATGAAGTCCAAACTGGCGTTCACCCACACGTCAGAGTAGGATCCTCTATCTAAACATAACCACATCCACGGCATAAACTAAAACAATTCCCTATCCCTAACCCTAGCACATACCTGTGGCCTGACCATCCATAATCTCCATGGATGTGACCCTTGCCTCATTGTAAGCCTGCGACTGAATTGGACAGTTGCCCTAACCTTGCAGAAGGACCCTCAGTCTAAACGTACCAATACCCTGCCCCTACGGCTTTCCAAAATCCTAACCCTATCCCTAGCCCTGGCTCATTGTCCTGACACCTCACCTTGACCATTGACGTCAACCATGCCTCACCATAAACCTGATCCACCATCTTGCACTCCCTTTCTCATCAGAACTAGAAGCCAACTCTATCCATAAAGCCAATGTCTCTGCATACCAGAGAGAACAAAAAATTTTAACTCTAAAACTGGTGCCTGGACCTATACACAAAGCGTCATTATCACAAACACCCAGGGATCTCCTCAACACGGAAACGCAAATTCACACTCGCACTCACATCAGAGGTAGACCCTAACCCTAATAATTAACTTATCCTTTCTGCACAACAGCCCTAACCTCTATATTCAAAGCCTAGCCATGACTCTTGGACCTGCCCCTTCACCATAACCATTGGCATCACCTGCGCTTCATCGTAATCCTAATTTTCAATCCCGAACGTGCCCTCCATCGGAGAGAAACTCGAAATTTTTCCATAAATATCCTTCTTCTACACCTTACAGAGCACAATAAACTTACTCTAGCCCTCGGCATTTTACCTGAACCAAAACCAACAGCCTCAATGTCTGTCTTGCCGCACCATAAGCCTGAAGCTCAAGGTGGCCCTCGCCCTCACTTCAGGGTCAGATGCAAACTCTAAATGTTACTCCACATTCCTGTAAGTCTTACTGAACACCTAACCCTAACCCTAGCGCGAAGCCTTGTACTAGATTCTTCACCTACAACATTGATGTCAACTAAGACACATCTTAACTCGCTGCCTGAATTTCACAATCTCAATCAGAACAGAAGAGAACCCTTACTCTCTCGGTAACCGTCTCTTCCGCAGAGATTTTCTCTCACAGATAGCCCTAACCCTCTCCCAGGACCCTTTCACTGAACCGCTACCATCAGCATCGACGTCTGTCATTCGTTCCCACAACCCTGAAGCTCGTTCTGGCCACTGCCCTCTTGTCAGAGTCGGATCAGAACGCTAAATGTCACTCAGTTTTCCGCAGACTCCTTACCTTACAACTAATGCCAACCCTATCCCTGGTGCCAGTATCTGACACTTCACCTTCATCATTGATGTCACACTCACTTCACCTTAAACCTTAAACTTATTCTTGCACAAAACCTCACATCAGAGGTGGATCCGAATTCTAACTGCAACCCTATCTCACCCGTACTCCTTATCGAACACATAACCCTAACCCTAGATCTGACCCTAGAACCAGAATCTTCACCTTCACCGTTGCTATCAACTATGACTCCCTTAATCCTCTGACTCGATCTCACACTCACACTCAATTCAGAATTTTTCGCAAATTCTGTCCATAACCATATTTTCTGCATAGACCTTTCCTTACAGAAAACCCTAACCCTAGCCCCGGATCCTTAACCTGAATGCTCACCGTCAGCATTGGTGTCACCGATGCCACATCTTGATGATGAAGTCCAAGCTGGCCTTCACCCACACGTCAGAGTATGATGCTTAATCTAAACATAACCACATCCACCGCATAAACTTTAGACAATTACCTAACCCTAACCCTAGCACATTCCTGTGACCTGAGCCTCCAAAATCATCATGGACGTCACCCTTGCCTCACTGCGACTCAATTGGACAGTTGCCCTAAACTTGGAGAAGGACCCTCAGTCTAAACGTACCAATTGCCTGCCCCTACAGCTTTCCAAAAACCTAACCCTAACACTACCCCTGGCTCGGTGTCCTGACACCTCACCTTGACCATTGACGTCATCCGTGCCTCACCATAAACCTGATCCACCATCTTGCGCACCCTGTCACATCAGACTCAGAAGCTAACTCTATCCGTAAAGAGAATGTTTCTGTATACCAGAGAGAACACAGAATTTTAACCCTGAAACTGATGCCTGGACCTGTATACAGAGTGTCAGCATCGGAGACACCCAGGGATCTCCCAACACGGCAACACAATTTCACAGTCACAGTCACATCAGAGCTAGACCTTAAGTCTTATAATTAAATTATTCTTTCTGTACTAGAGCCCGAACCAGTAATTCTAACCCTAGCCATGACTCTTGGACATGCCCCTTAATCGTAACCATTGGCATCACTCACGCTTCATCGTAATGCTTTACCTCAATCCCGCACTTGCCCTCCCATCAGAGAGAAACCTGAAGCCTTTCCATAACCCTATCCTTCCTGTACACCGTACAGAACAAAACTAAACTTACTCTAGCCCTTGGGACTATACCTGAACCGACACCGTCAGCTTCAACGTCTGTCATGCCGCACCATAAGCCTGAATCTCAAGGTCGCCGTCACCCTCACGTCAGGGACAGATGCGAACTCTAAATGTAACTGCATAATCCTGTCAATCGTACTGAACACCTAACCCTAACCCTACTGCCAAGCCCAGGACTAGATTTTTCACCCGCAGCAATGATGTCAACTACGACACATCTTAATTCGGAGCTTGAATCTCACACTCGCACTGACATCAGAAGAGAACCCTAATTCTTTCGGAAACCGTCTTTTCCGCACTGATTTTCTCTTACAGATAACCCTAAGCGTATCCCAGGCCCCTTTCACTGAACCGCCACCATCAGCATCGACGTCTGTCATTCCTCCCCATAAACCTGAAGATCGTTCTGGACGCTGCCCTCATGTCAGAGTCGGATCAGTACTCTAACTGTCACTCAATCTGCAGCATACTCCTTACCTTACAACTAATGCTGACCCTATCCCTGGTACCGGGATCTGACACTTCACCTTCATCATTGTTGTGACCCTCACTTCACCTGAAACTTAAACTTATTCTTGCACTCACCCTCACATCAGAGGCGGATCCGAATTCTAACTGCAACCCTACTTCACCCGTACTCCTTATCAAACCCATAACCCTACCCTAGATCTGAACCTTGAATCAGATTATTCACCTTCATCGTTGCTACCCACTATGACACCCTTAATGGTGTGACTCGATCTCACACTCGCCCTCAATTTAGAATTGCACCCTAATTCTGTCCATAACCATATTATCTGCATAAACCTGCATAGGCCTTTCCTTACAGAAAACTCTAACCCTAGAACAGGTTCCTTTACCTGCATGCTCACCACCAGCATTGATGTCACCGATGCCATACCTTAATGATGAAGTCCAAACTGGCGTTCACCCACACGTCAGAGTAGGATCCTCTATCTAAACATAACCACATCCACGGCATAAACTAAAACAATTCCCTATCCCTAACCCTAGCACATACCTGTGGCCTGACCATCCATAATCTCCATGGATGTGACCCTTGCCTCATTGTAAGCCTGCGACTGAATTGGACAGTTGCCCTAACCTTGCAGAAGGACCCTCAGTCTAAACGTACCAATACCCTGCCCCTACGGCTTTCCAAAATCCTAACCCTATCCCTAGCCCTGGCTCGTTGTCCTGACACCTCACCTTGACCATTGACGTCAACCATGCCTCACCATAAACCTGATCCACCATCTTGCACTCCCTTTCTCATCAGAACTAGAAGCCAACTCTATCCATAAAGCCAATGTCTCTGCATACCAGAGAGAACAAAAAATTTTAACTCTAAAACTGGTGCCTGGACCTATACACAAAGCGTCATTATCACAAACACCCAGGGATCTCCTCAACACGGAAACGCAAATTCACACTCGCACTCACATCAGAGGTAGACCCTAACCCTAATAATTAACTTATCCTTTCTGCACAACAGCCCTAACCTCTATATTCAAAGCCTAGCCATGACTCTTGGACCTGCCCCTTCACCATAACCATTGGCATCACCTGCGCTTCATCGTAATCCTAATTTTCAATCCCGAACGTGCCCTCCATCGGAGAGAAACTCGAAATTTTTCCATAAATATCCTTCTTCTACACCTTACAGAGCACAATAAACTTACTCTAGCCCTCGGCATTTTACCTGAACCAAAACCAACAGCCTCAATGTCTGTCTTGCCGCACCATAAGCCTGAAGCTCAAGGTGGCCCTCGCCCTCACTTCAGGGTCAGATGCAAACTCTAAATGTTACTCCACATTCCTGTAAGTCTTACTGAACACCTAACCCTAACCCTAGCGCGAAGCCTTGTACTAGATTCTTCACCTACAACATTGATGTCAACTAAGACACATCTTAACTCGCTGCCTGAATTTCACAATCTCAATCAGAACAGAAGAGAACCCTTATTCTCTCGGTAACCGTCTCTTCCGCAGAGATTTTCTCTCACAGATAGCCGTAACCCTCTCCCAGGACCCTTTCACTGAACCGCTACCATCAGCATCGACGTCTGTCATTCGTTCCCACAACCCTGAAGCTCGTTCTGGCCACTGCCCTCTTGTCAGAGTCGGATCAGAACGCTAAATATCACTGAATTTTTTGCAGACTCCTTACCTTACAACTAATGCCAACCCTATCCCTGGCGCCAGGATCTGACACTTCACCTTCATCATTGATGTCACACTCACTTCACCTTAAACCTTAAACTTATTCTTGCACAAAACCTCACATCAGAGGTGGATCCGAATTCTAACTGCAACCCTATCTCACCCGTACTCCTTATCGAACACATAACGCTAACCCTAGACCTGACCCTTGAACCAGAATATTCACCTTCACCGTTGCTATCAACTATGACTCCCTTAATCCTCTGACTCGATCTCACACTCACACTCAATTCAGAATTTTTCGCAAATTCTGTCCATAACCATATTTTCTGCATAGACCTTTCCTTACAGAAAACCCTAACCCTAGCCCCGGATCCTTAACCTGAATGCTCACCGACAGCATTGGTGTCACCGATGCCACATCTTGATGATGAAGTCCAAGCTGGCCTTCACCCACACGTCAGAGTAGGATGCTTAATCTAAACATAACCACATCCACCGCATAAACTTTAGACAATTGCCTAACCCTAACCCTAGCACATTCCTGTGACCTGAGCCTCCAAAATCATCATGGACGTCACCCTAGCCTCACTGCGACTCAATTGGACAGTTGCCCTAAACTTGGAGAAGGACCCTCAGTCTAAACGTACCAATTGCCTGCCCCTACAGCTTTCCCAAAACCTAACCCTAACACTACCCCTGGCTCGGGGTCCTGACACCTCACCTTGACCATTGACGTCATCCGTGCCTCACCATAAACCTGATCCACCATCTTGCGCACCCTGTCACATCAGACTCAGAAGCTAACTCTATCCGTAAAGAGAATGTTTCTGTATACCAGAGAGAACACAGAATTTTAACCCTGAAACTGATGCCTGGACCTGTATACAGAGTGTCAGCATCGGAGACACCCAGGGATCTCCCAACACGGCAACACAATTTCACAGTCACAGTCACATCAGAGCTAGACCTTAAGTCTTATAATTAACTTATTCTTTCTGTACTAGAGCCCGAACGAGTAATTCTAACCCTAGCCATGACTCTTGGACATGCCCCTTAATCGTAACCATTGGCATCACTCACGCTTCATCGTAATCCTTTACCTCAATCCCGCACTTGCCCTCCCATCAGAGAGAAACCTGAAGCCTTTCCATAACCCTATCCTTCCTGTACACCGTACAGAACAAAACTAAACTTACTCTAGCCCTTGGGACTATACCTGAACCGACACCGTCAGCTTCAACGTCTGTCATGCCGCACCATAAGCCTGAATCTCAAGGTCGCCGTCACCCTCACGTCAGGGACAGATGCGAACTCTAAATGTAACTGCATAATCCTGTCAATCGTACTGAACACCTAACCCTAACCCTACTGCCAAGCCCAGGACTAGATTTTTCACCCACAGCAATGATGTCAACTACGACACATCTTAATTCGGAGCTTGAATCTCACACTCGCACTGACATCAGAAGAGAACCCTAATTATTTCGGAAACCGTCTTTTCCGCACTGATTTTCTCTTACAGATAACCCTAAGCGTATCCCAGGCCCCTTTCACTGAACCGCCACCATCAGCATCGACGTCTGTCATTCCTCCCCATAATCCTGAAGCTCGTTCTGGACGCCGCCCTCATGTCAGAGTCGGATCAGTACTCTAACTGTCACTCAATCTGCAGCATACTCCTTACCTTACAACTAATGCTGACCCTATCCCTGGTACCGGGATCTGACACTTCACCTTCATCATTGTTGTGACCCTCACTTCACCTGAAACTTAAACTTATTCTTGCACTCACCCTCACATCAGAGGCGGATCCGAATTCTAACTGCAACCCTACTTCACCCGTACTCCTTATCAAACCCATAACCCTACCCTAGATCTGAACTTTGAATCAGATTATTCACCTTCATCGTTGCTACCCACTATGACACCCTTAATGGTGTGACTCGATCTCACACTCGCCCTCAATTTAGAATTGCACCCTAATTCTGTCCATAACCATATTATCTGCATAAACCTGCATAGGCCTTTCCTTACAGAAAAATCTAACCCTAGAACAGATTCCTTTACCTGCATGCTCACCACCAGCATTGATGTCACCGATTGAATACCTTAATGATGAAGTCCACACTGGCCTTCAACCACACGTCAGAGTGGGATCCTATATCTAAACATAACCACATCCACGGCATAAACTAAAACAATTCCCTATCGCTAACCCTAGCACATACCTGTGGCCTGACCATCCATAATCTCCATGGATGTGACCCTTGCCTCATTGTAAGCCTGCGACTGAATTGGACAGTTGCCCTAACCTTGCAGAAGGACCCTCAGTCTAAACGTACCAATACCCTGCCCGTACGGCTTTCCAAAATCCTAACCCTAACCCTAGCCCTGGCTCGTTGTCCTGACACCTCACCTTGACCATTGACGTCAACCATGCCTCACCATAAACCTGATCCACCATCTTGCACTCCCACTCCCTTTCTCATCAGAACTAGAAGCCAACTCTATCCATAAAGCCAATGTCTCTGCATACCAGAGAGAACAAAAAATTTTAACTCTAAAACTTGTGCCTGGACCTATACACAAAGCATCATTATCACAAACACCCAGGGATCTCCTCAACACGGAAACGCAAATTGACACTCGCACTCACATCAGAGGTAGACCCTAACCCTAATAATTAACTTTTCCTTTCTGCACAACAGCCCTAACCTATATATTCAAAGCCTAGCCATGACTCTTGGACCTGCCCCTTCACCATAACCATTGGCATCACCTGCGCTTCATCGTAATCCTAATCTTCAATCCCGAACGTGCCCTCCCATCGGAGAGAAACTCGAAATTTTTCCATAAACCTATCCTTCTTCTACACCTTACAGAGCACAATAAACTTACTCTAGCCGTCGGCATTTTACCTGATCCAAAACCAACAGCCTCAATGTCTGTCTTGCCGCACCATAAGCCTGAAGCTCAAGGTGGCCCTCGCCCTAACTTCAGGGTCAGATGCAAACTCTAAATGTTACTCCACATTCCTGTAAATCTTACTGAACACCTAACCCTAACCCTAGCGCGAAGCCTTGGACTAGATTCTTCACCTACAACATTGATGTCAACTAAGACACATCTTAACTCGGAGCCTGAATTTCACATTCTCAATCACAGCAGAAGAGAACCCTTATTCTCTCGGTAACCGTCTCCTCCGCAGAGATTTTCTCTTACAGATAGCCCTAACCCTCTCCCAGGACCCTTTCACTGAACCGCTACCATCAGCATCGACGTCTGTCATTCGTTCCCACAACCCTGAAGCTCGTTCTCGCCACTGCCCTCTTGTCAGAGTCGGACCAGAACGCTAAATGTCACTCAATTTTCCGCAGACTCCTTACCTTACAACTAATGCCAACCCTAACCCTGGTGCCAGGATCTGACACTTCACCTTCATCATTGATGTCACACTCACTTCACCTTAAACCTTAAACTTATTCATGCACAAAACCTCACATAAGAGGTGGATCCGAATTCTAACTGCAACCCTATCTCACCCGTACTCCTTATCGAACACATAACCCTAACCCTAGACCTGACCCTTGAACCAGAATCTTCACCTTCACCGTTGCTATCAACTATGACTCCCTTAATCCTCTGACTCGATCTCACACTCACACTCAATTCAGAATTTTTCGCAAATTCTGTCCATAACCATATTTTCTGCATAGACCTTTCCTTATAGAAAACCCTAAACCTAGCCCCGGATCCTTAACCTGAATGCTCACCGTCAGCATTGGTGTCACCGATGCCACATCTTGATGATGAAGTCCAAGCTGGCCTTCACCCACACGTCAGAGTAGGATGCTTAATCTAAACATAACCACATCCACCGCATAAACTTTAGACAATTGCCTAACCCTAACCCTAGCACATTCCTGTGACCTGAGCCTCCAAAATCATCATGGACGTCACCCTTGCCTCACTGCGACTCAATTGGACAGTTGCCCTAAACTTGGAGAAGGACCCTCAGTCTAAACGTACCAATTGCCTGCCCCTACAGCTTTCCAAAAACCTAACCCTAACACTACCCCTGGCTCGGGGTCCTGACACCTCACATTGACCATTGACGTCATCCGTGCCTCACCATAAACCTGATCCACCATCTTGCGCACCCTGTCACATCAGACTCAGAAGCTAACTCAATCCGTAAAGAGAATGTTTCTGTATACCAGAGAGAACACAGAATTTTAACCCTGAAACTGATGCCTGGACCTGTATACAGAGTGTCAGCATCGGAGACACCCAGGGATCTCCCAACACGGCAACACAATTTCACAGTCACAGTCACATCAGAGCTAGACCTTAAGTCTTATAATTAACTTATTCTTTCTGTACTAGAGCCCGAACCAGTAATTCTAACCCTAGCCATGACTCTTGGACAGCCCCTTAATCGTAACCATTGGCATCACTCACGCTTCATCGTAATCCTTTACCTCAATCCCGCACTTGCCCTCCCATCAGAGAGAAACCTGAAGCCTTTCCATAACCCTATCCTTCCTGTACACCTTACAGAACAAAACTAAACTTACTCTAGCCCTTGGGACTATACCTGAACCGACACCGTCAGCTTCAACGTCTGTCATGCCGCACCATAAGCCTGAATCTCAAGGTCGCCGTCACCCTCACGTCAGGGACAGATGCGAACTCTAAATGTAACTGCATAATCCTGTCAATCGTACTGAACACCTAACCCTAACCCTAGTGCCAAGCCCTGGACTAGATTTTTCACCCGCAGCAATGATGTCAACTACGACACATCTTAATTCGGAGCTTGAATCTCACACTCGCACTGACATCAGAAGAGAACCCTAATTCTTTCAGAAACCGTCTTTTCCGCACTGATTTTCTCTTACAGATAACCCTAAGCGTATCCCAGGCCCCTTTCACTGAACCGCCACCATCAGCATCGACGTCTGTCATTCCTCCCCATAATCCTGAAGCTCGTTCTGGACGCTGCCCTCATGTCAGAGTCGGATCAGTACTCTAACTGTCACTCAATCTGCAGCATACTCCTTACCTTACAACTAATGCTGACCCTATCCCTGGTACCGGGATCCGACACTTCACCTTCATCATTGTTGTGACCCTCACTTCACCTGAAACTTAAACTTATTCTTGCACTCACCCTCACATCAGAGGCGGATCCGAATTCTAACTGCAACCCTACTTCACCCGTACTCCTTATCAAACCCATAACCCTACCCTAGATCTGAACCTTGAATCACATTATTCACCTTCATCGTTGCTACCCACTATGACACCCTTAATGGTGTGACTCGATCTCACAATCGCCCTCAATTTAGAATTGCACCCTAACTCTGTCCATAACCATATTATCTGCATAAACCTGCATAGGCCTTTCCTTACAGAAAACTCTAACCCTGGAACAGGTTCCTTTACCTGCATGCTCACCACCAGCATTGATGTCACCGATGCCATACCTTAATGATGAAGTCCAAACTGGCCTTCAGCCACACGTCAGAGTAGGATCCTATTTCTAAACACAACCACATCCACGGCATAAACTAAAACAATTCCCTATCCCTAACCCTAGCACATACCTGTGGCCTGACCATCCATAATCTCCATGGATGTGACCCTTGCCTCATTGTAAGCCTGCGACTGAATTGGACAGTTGCCCTAACCTTGCAGAAGGACCCTCAGTCTAAACGTACCAATACCCTGCCCCTACGGCTTTCCAAAATCCTAACCCTAACCCTAGCCCTGGCTCGTGGTCCTGACACCTCACCTTGACCATTGACGTCAACCATGCCTCACCATAAACCTGATCCACCATCTTGCACTCCCTTTCTCATCAGAACTAGAAGCCAACTCTATCCATAAAGCCAATGTCTCTGCATACCAGAGAGAACAAAAAATTTTAACTCTAAAACTGGTGCCTGGACCTATACACAAAGCGTCATTATCACAAACACCCAGGGATCTCCTCAACACGGAAACGCAAATTCACACTCGCACTCACATCAGAGGTAGACCCTAACCCTAATAATTAACTTATCCTTTCTGCACAACAGCCCTAACCTCTATATTCAAAGCCTAGCCATGACTCTTGGACCTGCCCCTTCACCATAACCATTGGCATCACCTGCGCTTCATCGTAATCCTAATATTCAATCCCGAACGTGCCCTCCCATCGGAGAGAAACTCGAAATTTTTCCATAAACCTATCCTTCTTCTACACCTTACAGAGCACAATAAACTTACGCTAGCCCTCGGCATTTTACCTGATCCAAAACCAACAGCCTCAATGTCTGTCTTGCCGCACCATAAGCCTGAAGCTCAAGGTGGCCCTCGCCCTCACTTCAGGGTCAGATGCAAACTCTAAATGTTACTCCACATTCCTGTAAATCTTACTGAACACCTAACCCTAACCCTAGCGCAAAGCCTTGGACTAGATTGTTCACCTACAACATTGATGTCAACTAAGACACATCTTAACTCGGAGCCTGAATTTCACATTCTCAATCACAACAGAAGAGAACCCTTATTCTCTCGGTAACCGTCTCTTCCGCAGAGATTTTCTCTTACAGATAGCCCTAACCCTCTCCCAGGACCCTTTCACTGAACCGGTACCATCAGCATCGACGTCTGTCATTCGTTCCCACAACCCTGAAGCTCGTTCTGGCCACTGCCCTCTTGTCAGAGTCGGATCAGAACGCTAAATGTCACTCAATTTTCCGCAGACTCCTTACCTTACAACTAATGCCAACCCTATCCCTGGTGCCAGGATCTGACACTTCACCTTCATCATTGATGTCACACTCACTTCACCTTAAACCTTAAACTTATTCTTGCACAAAACCTCACATCAGAGGTGGATCCGAATTCTAACTGCAACCCTATCTCACCCGTACTCCTTATCGAACACATAACCCTAACCCTAGACCTGACCCTTGAACCAGAATCTTCACCTTCACCGTTGCTATCAACTATGACTCCCTTAATCCTCTGACTCGATCTCACACTCACACTCAATTCAGAATTTTTCGCAAATTCTGTCCATAACCATATTTTCTGCATAGACCTTTCCTTACAGAAAACCCTAACCCTAGCCCCGGATCCTTAACCTGAATGCTCACCGTCAGCATTGGTGTCACCGATGCCACATCTTGATGATGAAGTCCAAGCTGGCCTTCACCCACACGTCAGAGTAGGATGCTTAATCTAAACATAACCACATCCACCGCATAAACTTTAGACAATTGCCTAACCCTAACCCTAGCACATTCCTGTGACCTGAGCCTCCAAAATCATCATGGACATCACCCTTGCCTCACTGCGACTCAATTGGACAGTTGCCCTAAACTTGGAGAAGGACCCTCAGTCAAAACGTACCAATTGCCTGCCCCTACAGCTTTCCAAAAACCTAACCCTAACACTACCCCTGGCTCGGGGTCCTGACACCTCACCTTGACCATTGACGTCATCCGTGCCTCACCATAAACCTGATCCACCATCTTGCGCACCCTGTCACATCAGACTCAGAAGCTAACTCTATCCGTAAAGAGAATGTTTCTGTATACCAGAGAGAACACAGAATTTTAACCCTGAAACTGATGCCTGGACCTGTATACAGAGTGTCAGCATCGGAGACACCCAGGGATCTCCCAACACGGCAACACAATTTCACAGTCACAGTCACATCAGAGCTAGACCTTAAGTCTTATAATTAACTTATTCTTTCTGTACTAGAGCCCGAACCAGTAATTCTAACCCTAGCCATGACTCTTGGACATGCCCCTTAATCGTAACCATTGGCATCACTCACGCTTCATCGTAATCCTTTACCTCAATCCCGCACTTGCCCTCCCATCAGAGAGAAACCTTTCCATAACCCTATCCTTCCTGTACAACTTACAGAACAAAACTAAACTTACTCTATCCCTTGGGACTATACCTGAACCGACACCGTCAGCTTCAACGTCTGTCATGCCGCACCATAAGCCTGAATCTCAAGGTCGCCGTCACCCTCACGTCAGGGACAGATGCGAACTCTAAATGTAACTGCATAATCCTGTCAATCGTACTGAACACCTAACCCTAACCCTAGTGCCAAGCCCTGGACTAGATTTTTCACCCGCAGCAATGATGTCAACTACGACACATCTTAATTCGGAGCTTGAATCTCACACTCGCACTGACATCAGAAGAGAACCCTAATTCTTTCAGAAACCGTCTTTTCCGCACTGATTTTCTCTTACAGATAACCCTAAGCGTATCCCAGGCCCCTTTCACTGAACCGCCACCATCAGCATCGACGTCTGTCATTCCTCCCCATAATCCTGAAGCTCGTTCTGGACGCTGCCCTCATGTCAGAGTCGGATCAGTACTCTAACTGTCACTCAATCTGCAGCATACTCCTTACCTTACAACTAATGCTGACCCTATCCCTGGTACCGGGATCCGACACTTCACCTTCATCATTGTTGTGACCCTCACTTCACCTGAAACTTAAACTTATTCTTGCACTCACCCTCACATCAGAGGCGGATCCGAATTCTAACTGCAACCCTACTTCACCCGTACTCCTTATCAAACCCATAACCCTACCCTAGATCTGAACCTTGAATCACATTATTCACCTTCATCGTTGCTACCCACTATGACACCCTTAATGGTGTGACTCGATCTCACAATCGCCCTCAATTTAGAATTGCACCCTAACTCTGTCCATAACCATATTATCTGCATAAACCTGCATAGGCCTTTCCTTACAGAAAACTCTAACCCTGGAACAGGTTCCTTTACCTGCATGCTCACCACCAGCATTGATGTCACCGATGCCATACCTTAATGATGAAGTCCAAACTGGCCTTCAGCCACACGTCAGAGTAGGATCCTATTTCTAAACACAACCACATCCACGGCATAAACTAAAACAATTCCCTATCCCTAACCCTAGCACATACCTGTGGCCTGACCATCCATAATCTCCATGGATGTGACCCTTGCCTCATTGTAAGCCTGCGACTGAATTGGACAGTTGCCCTAACCTTGCAGAAGGACCCTCAGTCTAAACGTACCAATACCCTGCCCCTACGGCTTTCCAAAATCCTAACCCTAACCCTAGCCCTGGCTCGTGGTCCTGACACCTCACCTTGACCATTGACGTCAACCATGCCTCACCATAAACCTGATCCACCATCTTGCACTCCCTTTCTCATCAGAACTAGAAGCCAACTCTATCCATAAAGCCAATGTCTCTGCATACCAGAGAGAACAAAAAATTTTAACTCTAAAACTGGTGCCTGGACCTATACACAAAGCGTCATTATCACAAACACCCAGGGATCTCCTCAACACGGAAACGCAAATTCACACTCGCACTCACATCAGAGGTAGACCCTAACCCTAATAATTAACTTATCCTTTCTGCACAACAGCCCTAACCTCTATATTCAAAGCCTAGCCATGACTCTTGGACCTGCCCCTTCACCATAACCATTGGCATCACCTGCGCTTCATCGTAATCCTAATATTCAATCCCGAACGTGCCCTCCCATCGGAGAGAAACTCGAAATTTTTCCATAAACCTATCCTTCTTCTACACCTTACAGAGCACAATAAACTTACGCTAGCCCTCGGCATTTTACCTGATCCAAAACCAACAGCCTCAATGTCTGTCTTGCCGCACCATAAGCCTGAAGCTCAAGGTGGCCCTCGCCCTCACTTCAGGGTCAGATGCAAACTCTAAATGTTACTCCACATTCCTGTAAATCTTACTGAACACCTAACCCTAACCCTAGCGCAAAGCCTTGGACTAGATTGTTCACCTACAACATTGATGTCAACTAAGACACATCTTAACTCGGAGCCTGAATTTCACATTCTCAATCACAACAGAAGAGAACCCTTATTCTCTCGGTAACCGTCTCCTCCGCAGAGATTTTCTCTCACAGATAGCCCTAACCCTCTCCCAGGACCCTTTCACTGAACCGGTACCATCAGCATCGACGTCTGTCATTCGTTCCCACAACCCTGAAGCTCGTTCTGGCCACTGCCCTCTTGTCAGAGTCGGATCAGAACGCTAAATGTCACTCAATTTTCCGCAGACTCCTTACCTTACAACTAATGCCAACCCTATCCCTGGTGCCAGGATCTGACACTTCACCTTCATCATTGATGTCACACTCACTTCACCTTAAACCTTAAACTTATTCTTGCACAAAACCTCACATCAGAGGTGGATCCGAATTCTAACTGCAACCCTATCTCACCCGTACTCCTTATCGAACACATAACCCTAACCCTAGACCTGACCCTTGAACCAGAATCTTCACCTTCACCGTTGCTATCAACTATGACTCCCTTAATCCTCTGACTCGATCTCACACTCACACTCAATTCAGAATTTTTCGCAAATTCTGTCCATAACCATATTTTCTGCATAGACCTTTCCTTACAGAAAACCCTAACCCTAGCCCCGGATCCTTAACCTGAATGCTCACCGTCAGCATTGGTGTCACCGATGCCACATCTTGATGATGAAGTCCAAGCTGGCCTTCACCCACACGTCAGAGTAGGATGCTTAATCTAAACATAACCACATCCACCGCATAAACTTTAGACAATTGCCTAACCCTAACCCTAGCACATTCCTGTGACCTGAGCCTCCAAAATCATCATGGACATCACCCTTGCCTCACTGCGACTCAATTGGACAGTTGCCCTAAACTTGGAGAAGGACCCTCAGTCAAAACGTACCAATTGCCTGCCCCTACAGCTTTCCCAAAACCTAACCCTAACACTACCCCTGGCTCGGGGTCCTGACACCTCACCTTGACCATTGACGTCATCCGTGCCTCACCATAAACCTGATCCACCATCTTGCGCACCCTGTCACATCAGACTCAGAAGCTAACTCTATCCGTAAAGAGAATGTTTCTGTATACCAGAGAGAACACAGAATTTTAACCCTGAAACTGATGCCTGGACCTGTATACAGAGTGTCAGCATCGGAGACACCCAGGGATCTCCCAACACGGCAACACAATTTCACAGTCACAGTCACATCAGAGCTAGACCTTAAGTCTTATAATTAACTTATTCTTTCTGTACTAGAGCCCGAACCAGTAATTCTAACCCTAGCCATGACTCTTGGACATGCCCCTTAATCGTAACCATTGGCATCACTCACGCTTCATCGTAATCCTTTACCTCAATCCCGCACTTGCCCTCCCATCAGAGAGAAACCTTTCCATAACCCTATCCTTCCTGTACAACTTACAGAACAAAACTAAACTTACTCTATCCCTTGGGACTATACCTGAACCGACACCGTCAGCTTCAACGTCTGTCATGCCGCACCATAAGCCTGAATCTCAAGGTCGCCGTCACCCTCACGTCAGGGACAGATGCGAACTCTAAATGTAACTGCATAATCCTGTCAATCGTACTGAACACCTAACCCTAACCCTAGTGACAAGCCCTGGACTAGATTTTTCACCCGCAGCAATGATGTCAACTACGACACATCTTAATTCGGAGCTTGAATCTCACACTCGCACTGACATCAGAAGAGAACCCTAATTATTTCGGAAACCGTCTTTTCCGCACTGATTTTCTCTTACAGATAGCCCTAAGCGTATCCCAGGCCCCTTTCACTGAACCGCCACCATCAGCATCGACGTCTGTCATTCCTCCCCATAATCCTGAAGCTCGTTCTGGACGCTGCCCTCATGTCAGAGTCGGATCAGTACTCTAACTGTCACTCAATCTGCAGCATACTCCTTACCTTACAACTAATGCTGACCCTATCCCTGGTACCGGGATCCGACACTTCACCTTCATCATTGTTGTGACCCTCACTTCACCTGAAACTTAAACTTATTCTTGCACTCACCCTCACATCAGAGGCGGATCCGAATTCTAACTGCAACCCTACTTCACCCGTACTCCTTATCAAACCCATAACCCTACCCTAGATCTGAACCTTGAATCACATTATTCACCTTCATAGTTGCTACCCACTATGACACCCTTAATGGTGTGACTCGATCTCACACTCGCCCTCAATTTAGAATTGCACCCTAACTCTGTCCATAACCATATTATCTGCATAAACCTGCATAGGCCTTTCCTTACAGAAAACTCTAACCCTGGAACAGTTTCCTTTACCTGCATGCTCACCACCAGCATTGATGTCACCGATGCCATACCTTAATGATGAAGTCCAAACTGGCCTTCACCCACATGTCAGAGTAGGATCCTATTTCTAAACATAACCACATCCACGGCATAAACTAAAACAATTCCCTATCCCTAACCCTAGCACATACCTGTGGCCTGACCATCCATAATCTCCATGGATGTGACCCTTGCCTCATTGTAAGCCTGCGACTGAATTGGACAGTTGCCCTAACCTTGCAGAAGGACCCTCAGTCTAAACGAACCAATACCCTGCCCCTACGGCTTTCCAAAATCCTAACCCTAACCCTAGCCCTGGCTCGTGGTCCTGACACCTCACCTTGACCATTGACGTCAACCATGCCTCACCATAAACCTGATCCAGCATCTTGCACTCCCT
Source organism: Manis javanica (assembly GCF_040802235.1). Taxonomy (NCBI): domain Eukaryota; kingdom Metazoa; phylum Chordata; class Mammalia; order Pholidota; family Manidae; genus Manis; species Manis javanica. The sequence goes on along the minus strand of NC_133169.1, from coordinate 33,897,378 downwards.
TTCTCATCAGAACTAGAAGCCAACTCTATCCATAAAGCCAATGTCTCTGCATACCAGAGAGAACAAAAAATTTTAACTCTAAAACTGGTGCCTGGACCTATACACAAAGCGTCATTATCACAAACACCCAGGGATCTCCTCAACACGGAAACGCAAATTCACACTCGCACTCACATCAGAGGTGGACCCTAACCCTAATAATTAACTTATCCTTTCTGCACAACAGCCCTAACCTCTATATTCAAAGCCTAGCCATGACTCTTGTACCTGCCCCTTCACCATAACCATTGGCGTCACCTGCGCTTCATCGTAATCCTAATCTTCAATCCCGAACGTGCCCTCCCATCGGAGAGAAACTCGAAATTTTTCCATAAACCTATCCTTCTTCTACACCTTTCAGAGCACAATAAACTTACTCTAGCCCTCGGCATTTTACCTGATCCAAAACCAACAGCCTCAATGTCTGTCTTGCCGCACCATAAGCCTGAAGCTCAAGGTGGCCCTCGCCCTCACTTCAGGGTCAGATGCAAACTCTAAATGTTACTCCACGTTCCTGTAAATCTTACTGAACACCTAACCCTAACCCTAGCGCAAAGCTTTGGACTAGATTGTTCACCTACAACATTGATGTCAACTAAGACACATCTTAACTCGGAGCCTGAATTTCACATTCTCAATCACAACAGAAGAGAACCCTTATTCTCTCGGTAACCATCTCCTCCGCAGAGATTTTCTCTCACAGATAGCCCTAACCCTCTCCCAGGACCCTTTCACTGAACCGCTACCATCAGCATCGACGTCTGTCATTCGTTCCCACAACCCTGAAGCTCGTTCTGGCCACTGCCCTCTTGTCAGAGTCGGATCAGAACGCTAAATGTCACTCAATTTTCCGCAGACTCCTTACCTTACAACTAATGCCAACCCTATCCCTGGTGCCAGTATCTGACACTTCACCTTCATCATTGATGTCACACTCACTTCACCTTAAACCTTAAACTTATTCTTGCACAAAACCTCACATCAGAGGTGGATCCGAATTCTAACTGCAACCCTATCTCACCCGTACTCCTTATCGAACACATAACCCTAACCCTAGACCTGACCCTTGAACCAGAATCTTCACCTTCACCGTTGCTATCAACTATGACTCCCTTAATCCTCTGACTCGATCTCACACTCACACTCAATTCAGAATTTTTCGCAAATTCTGTCCATAACCATATTTTCTGCATAGACCTTTCCTTACAGAAAACCCTAACCCTAGCCCCGGATCCTTAACCTGAATGCTCACCGTCAGCATTGGTGTCACCGATGCCACATCTTGATGATGAAGTCCAAGCTGGCCTTCACCCACACGTCAGAGTAGGATGCTTAATCTAAACATAACCACATCCACCGCATAAACTTTAGACAATTGCCTAACCCTAACCCTAGCACATTCCTGTGACCTGAGCCTCCAAAATCATCATGGACGTCACCCTTGCCTCACTGCGACTCAATTGGACAGTTGCCCTAAACTTGGAGAAGGACCCTCAGTCTAAACGTACCAATTGCCTGCCCCTACAGCTTTCCAAAAACCTAACCCTAACACTACCTCTGGCTCGGGGTCCTGACACCTCACATTGACCATTGACGTCATCCGTGCCTCACCATAAACCTGATCCACCATCTTGCGCACCCTGTCACATCAGACTCAGAAGCTAAATCAATCCGTAAAGAGAATGTTTCTGTATACCAGAGAGAACACAGAATTTTAACCCTGAAACTGATGCCTGGACCTGTATACAGAGTGTCAGCATCGGAGACACCCTGGGATCTCCCAACACGGCAACACAATTTCACAGTCACAGTCACATCAGAGCTAGACCTTAAGTCTTATAATTAACTTATTCTTTCTGTACTAGAGCCCGAACCAGTAATTCTAACCCTAGCCATGACTCTTGGACAGCCCCTTAATCGTAACCATTGGCATCACTCACGCTTCATCGTAATCCTTTACCTCAATCCCGCACTTGCCCTCCCATCAGAGAGAAACCTGAAGCCTTTCCATAACCCTATCCTTCCTGTACACCTTACAGAACAAAACTAAACTTACTCTAGCCCTTGGGACTATACCTGAACCGACACCGTCAGCTTCAACGTCTGTCATGCCGCACCATAAGCCTGAATCTCAAGGTCGCCGTCACCCTCACGTCAGGGACAGATGCGAACTCTAAATGTAACTGCATAATCCTGTCAATCGTACTGAACACCTAACCCTAACCCTAGTGCCAAGCCCTGGACTAGATTTTTGACCCGCAGCAATGATGTCAACTACGACACATCTTAATTCGGAGCTTGAATCTCACACTCGCACTGACATCAGAAGAGAACCCTAATTCTTTCAGAAACCGTCTTTTCCGCACTGATTTTCTCTTACAGATAACCCTAAGCGTATCCCAGGCCCCTTTCACTGAACCGCCACCATCAGCATCGACGTCTGTCATTCCTCCCCATAATCCTGAAGCTCGTTCTGGACGCTGCCCTCATGTCAGAGTCGGATCAGTACTCTAACTGTCACTCAATCTGCAGCATACTCCTTACCTTACAACTAATGCTGACCCTATCCCTGGTACCGGGATCCGACACTTCACCTTCATCATTGTTGTGACCCTCACTTCACCTGAAACTTAAACTTATTCTTGCACTCACCCTCACATCAGAGGCGGATCCGAATTCTAACTGCAACCCTACTTCACCCGTACTCCTTATCAAACCCATAACCCTACCCTAGATCTGAACCTTGAATCACATTATTCACCTTCATCGTTGCTACCCACTATGACACCCTTAATGGTGTGACTCGATCTCACACTCGCCCTCAATTTAGAATTGCACCCTAACTCTGTCCATAACCATATTATCTGCATAAACCTGCATAGGCCTTTCCTTACAGAAAACTCTAACCCTGGAACAGGTTCCTTTACCTGCATGCTCACCACTAGCATTGATGTCACCGATGCCATACCTTAATGATGAAGTCCAAACTGGCCTTCACCCACACGTCAGAGTAGGATCCTATTTCTAAACATAACCACATCCACGGCATAAACTAAAACAATTCCCTATCCCTAACCCTAGCACATACCTGTGGCCTGACCATCCATAATCTCCATGGATGTGACCCTTGCCTCATTGTAAGCCTGCGACTGAATTGGACAGTTGCCCTAACCTTGCAGAAGGACCCTCAGTCTAAACGTACCAATACCCTGCCCCTACGGCTTTCCAAAATCCTAACCCTAACCCTAGCCCTGGCTCGTGGTCCTGACACCTCACCTTGACCATTGACGTCAACCATGCCTCACCATAAACCTGATCCACCATCTTGCACTCCCTTTCTCATCAGAACTAGAAGCCAACTCTATCCATAAAGCCAATGTCTCTGCATACCAGAGAGAACAAAAAATTTTAACTCTAAAACTGGTGCCTGGACCTATACACAAAGCGTCATTATCACAAACACCCAGGGATCTCCTCAACACGGAAACGCAAATTCACACTCGCACTCACATCAGAGGTAGACCCTAACCCTAATAATTAACTTATCCTTTCTGCACAACAGCCCTAACCTCTATATTCAAAGCCTAGCCATGACTCTTGGACCTGCCCCTTCACCATAACCATTGGCATCACCTGCGCTTCATCGTAATCCTAATATTCAATCCCGAACGTGCCCTCCCATCGGAGAGAAACTCGAAATTTTTCCATAAACCTATCCTTCTTCTACACCTTACAGAGCACAATAAACTTACGCTAGCCCTCGGCATTTTACCTGATCCAAAACCAACAGCCTCAATGTCTGTCTTGCCGCACCATAAGCCTGAAGCTCAAGGTGGCCCTCGCCCTCACTTCAGGGTCAGATGCAAACTCTAAATGTTACTCCACATTCCTGTAAATCTTACTGAACACCTAACCCTAACCCTAGCGCAAAGCCTTGGACTAGATTGTTCACCTACAACATTGATGTCAACTAAGACACATCTTAACTCGGAGCCTGAATTTCACATTCTCAATCACAACAGAAGAGAACCCTTATTCTCTCGGTAACCGTCTCCTCCGCAGAGATTTTCTCTCACAGATAGCCCTAACCCTCTCCCAGGACCCTTTCACTGAACCGGTACCATCAGCATCGACGTCTGTCATTCGTTCCCACAACCCTGAAGCTCGTTCTGGCCACTGCCCTCTTGTCAGAGTCGGATCAGAACGCTAAATGTCACTCAATTTTCCGCAGACTCCTTACCTTACAACTAATGCCAACCCTATCCCTGGTGCCAGGATCTGACACTTCACCTTCATCATTGATGTCACACTCACTTCACCTTAAACCTTAAACTTATTCTTGCACAAAACCTCACATCAGAGGTGGATCCGAATTCTAACTGCAACCCTATCTCACCCGTACTCCTTATCGAACACATAACCCTAACCCTAGACCTGACCCTTGAACCAGAATCTTCACCTTCACCGTTGCTATCAACTATGACTCCCTTAATCCTCTGACTCGATCTCACACTCACACTCAATTCAGAATTTTTCGCAAATTCTGTCCATAACCATATTTTCTGCATAGACCTTTCCTTACAGAAAACCCTAACCCTAGCCCCGGATCCTTAACCTGAATGCTCACCGTCAGCATTGGTGTCACCGATGCCACATCTTGATGATGAAGTCCAAGCTGGCCTTCACCCACACGTCAGAGTAGGATGCTTAATCTAAACATAACCACATCCACCGCATAAACTTTAGACAATTGCCTAACCCTAACCCTAGCACATTCCTGTGACCTGAGCCTCCAAAATCATCATGGACATCACCCTTGCCTCACTGCGACTCAATTGGACAGTTGCCCTAAACTTGGAGAAGGACCCTCAGTCTAAACGTACCAATTGCCTGCCCCTACAGCTTTCCAAAAACCTAACCCTAACACTACCCCTGGCTCGGGGTCCTGACACCTCACCTTGACCATTGACGTCATCCGTGCCTCACCATAAACCTGATCCACCATCTTGCGCACCCTGTCACATCAGACTCAGAAGCTAACTCTATCCGTAAAGAGAATGTTTCTGTATACCAGAGAGAACACAGAATTTTAACCCTGAAACTGATGCCTGGACCTGTATACAGAGTGTCAGCATCGGAGACACCCAGGGATCTCCCAACACGGCAACACAATTTCACAGTCACAGTCACATCAGAGCTAGACCTTAAGTCTTATAATTAACTTATTCTTTCTGTACTAGAGCCCGAACCAGTAATTCTAACCCTAGCCATGACTCTTGGACATGCCCCTTAATCGTAACCATTGGCATCACTCACGCTTCATCGTAATCCTTTACCTCAATCCCGCACTTGCCCTCCCATCAGAGAGAAACCTTTCCATAACCCTATCCTTCCTGTACAACTTACAGAACAAAACTAAACTTACTCTATCCCTTGGGACTATACCTGAACCGACACCGTCAGCTTCAACGTCTGTCATGCCGCACCATAAGCCTGAATCTCAAGGTCGCCGTCACCCTCACGTCAGGGACAGATGCGAACTCTAAATGTAACTGCATAATCCTGTCAATCGTACTGAACACCTAACCCTAACCCTAGTGACAAGCCCTGGACTAGATTTTTCACCCGCAGCAATGATGTCAACTACGACACATATTAATTCGGAGCTTGAATCTCACACTCGCACTGACATCAGAAGAGAACCCTAATTATTTCGGAAACCGTCTTTTCCGCACTGATTTTCTCTTACAGATAACCCTAAGCGTATCCCAGGCCCCTTTCACTGAACCGCCACCATCAGCATCGACGTCTGTCATTCCTCCCCATAATCCTGAAGCTCGTTCTGGACGCTGCCCTCATGTCAGAGTCGGATCAGTACTCTAACTGTCACTCAATCTGCAGCATACTCCTTACCTTACAACTAATGCTGACCCTATCCCTGGTACCGGGATCCGACACTTCACCTTCATCATTGTTGTGACCCTCACTTCACCTGAAACTTAAACTTATTCTTGCACTCACCCTCACATCAGAGGCGGATCCGAATTCTAACTGCAACCCTACTTCACCCGTACTCCTTATCAAACCCATAACCCTACCCTAGATCTGAACCTTGAATCACATTATTCACCTTCATAGTTGCTACCCACTATGACACCCTTAATGGTGTGACTCGATCTCACACTCGCCCTCAATTTAGAATTGCACCCTAACTCTGTCCATAACCATATTATCTGCATAAACCTGCATAGGCCTTTCCTTACAGAAAACTCTAACCCTGGAACAGTTTCCTTTACCTGCATGCTCACCACCAGCATTGATGTCACCGATGCCATACCTTAATGATGAAGTCCAAACTGGCCTTCACCCACATGTCAGAGTAGGATCCTATTTCTAAACATAACCACATCCACGGCATAAACTAAAACAATTCCCTATCCCTAACCCTAGCACATACCTGTGGCCTGACCATCCATAATCTCCATGGATGTGACCCTTGCCTCATTGTAAGCCTGCGACTGAATTGGACAGTTGCCCTAACCTTGCAGAAGGACCCTCAGTCTAAACGAACCAATACCCTGCCCCTACGGCTTTCCAAAATCCTAACCCTAACCCTAGCCCTGGCTCGTGGTCCTGACACCTCACCTTGACCATTGACGTCAACCATGCCTCACCATAAACCTGATCCAGCATCTTGCACTCCCTTTCTCATCAGAACTAGAAGCCAACTCTATCCATAAAGCCAATGTCTCTGCATACCAGAGAGAACAAAAAATTTTAACTCTAAAACTGGTGCCTGGACCTATACACAAAGCGTCATTATCACAAACACCCAGGGATCTCCTCAACACGGAAACGCAAATTCACACTCGCACTCACATCAGAGGTGGACCCTAACCCTAATAATTAACTTATCCTTTCTGCACAACAGCCCTAACCTCTATATTCAAAGCCTAGCCATGACTCTTGTACCTGCCCCTTCACCATAACCATTGGCGTCACCTGCGCTTCATCGTAATCCTAATCTTCAATCCCGAACGTGCCCTCCCATCGGAGAGAAACTCGAAATTTTTCCATAAACCTATCCTTCTTCTACACCTTTCAGAGCACAATAAACTTACTCTAGCCCTCGGCATTTTACCTGATCCAAAACCAACAGCCTCAATGTCTGTCTTGCCGCACCATAAGCCTGAAGCTCAAGGTGGCCCTCGCCCTCACTTCAGGGTCAGATGCAAACTCTAAATGTTACTCCACGTTCCTGTAAATCTTACTGAACACCTAACCCTAACCCTAGCGCAAAGCTTTGGACTAGATTGTTCACCTACAACATTGATGTCAACTAAGACACATCTTAACTCGGAGCCTGAATTTCACATTCTCAATCACAACAGAAGAGAACCCTTATTCTCTCGGTAACCGTCTCCTCCGCAGAGATTTTCTCTCACAGATAGCCCTAACCCTCTCCCAGGACCCTTTCACTGAACCGCTACCATCAGCATCGACGTCTGTCATTCGTTCCCACAACCCTGAAGCTCGTTCTGGCCACTGCCCTCTTGTCAGAGTCGGATCAGAACGCTAAATGTCACTCAATTTTCCGCAGACTCCTTACCTTACAACTAATGCCAACCCTATCCCTGGTGCCAGGATCTGACACTTCACCTTCATCATTGATGTCACACTCACTTCACCTTAAACCTTAAACTTATTCTTGCACAAAACCTCACATCAGAGGTGGATCCGAATTCTAACTGCAACCCTATCTCACCCGTACTCCTTATCGAACACATAACCCTAACCCTAGACCTGACCCTTGAACCAGAATCTTCACCTTCACCGTTGCTATCAACTATGACTCCCTTAATCCTCTGACTCGATCTCACACTCACACTCAATTCAGAATTTTTCGCAAATTCTGTCCATAACCATATTTTCTGCATAGACCTTTCCTTACAGAAAACCCTAACCCTAGCCCCGGATCCTTAACCTGAATGCTCACCGTCAGCATTGGTGTCACCGATGCCACATCTTGATGATGAAGTCCAAGCTGGCCTTCACCCACACGTCAGAGTAGGATGCTTAATCTAAACATAACCACATCCACCGCATAAACTTTAGACAATTGCCTAACCCTAACCCTAGCACATTCCTGTGACCTGAGCCTCCAAAATCATCATGGACGTCACCCTAGCCTCACTGCGACTCAATTGGACAGTTGCCCTAAACTTGGAGAAGGACCCTCAGTCTAAACGTACCAATTGCCTGCCCCTACAGCTTTCCAAAAACCTAACCCTAACACTACCCCTGGCTCGGGGTCCTGACACCTCACCTTGACCATTGACGTCATCCGTGCCTCACCATAAACCTGATCCACCATCTTGCGCACCCTGTCACATCAGACTCAGAAGCTAACTCTATCCGTAAAGAGAATGTTTCTGTATACCAGAGAGAACACAGAATTTTAACCCTGAAACTGATGCCTGGACCTGTATACAGAGTGTCAGCATCGGAGACACCCAGGGATCTCCCAACACGGCAACACAATTTCACAGTCACAGTCACATCAGAGCTAGACCTTAAGTCTTATAATTAACTTATTCTTTCTGTACTAGAGCCCGAACCAGTAATTCTAACCCTAGCCATGACTCTTGGACATGCCCCTTAATCGTAACCATTGGCATCACTCACGCTTCATCGTAATCCTTTACCTCAATCCCGCACTTGCCCTCCCATCAGAGAGAAACCTTTCCATAACCCTATCCTTCCTGTACAACTTACAGAACAAAACTAAACTTACTCTATCCCTTGGGACTATACCTGAACCGACACCGTCAGCTTCAACGTCTGTCATGCCGCACCATAAGCCTGAATCTCAAGGTCGCCGTCACCCTCACGTCAGGGACAGATGCGAACTCTAAATGTAACTGCATAATCCTGTCAATCGTACTGAACACCTAACCCTAACCCTAGTGACAAGCCCTGGACTAGATTTTTCACCCGCAGCAATGATGTCAACTACGACACATATTAATTCGGAGCTTGAATCTCACACTCGCACTGACATCAGAAGAGAACCCTAATTATTTCGGAAACCGTCTTTTCCGCACTGATTTTCTCTTACAGATAACCCTAAGCGTATCCCAGGCCCCTTTCACTGAACCGCCACCATCAGCATCGACGTCTGTCATTCCTCCCCATAATCCTGAAGCTCGTTCTGGACGCTGCCCTCATGTCAGAGTCGGATCAGTACTCTAACTGTCACTCAATCTGCAGCATACTCCTTACCTTACAACTAATGCTGACCCTATCCCTGGTACCGGGATCCGACACTTCACCTTCATCATTGTTGTGACCCTCACTTCACCTGAAACTTAAACTTATTCTTGCACTCACCCTCACATCAGAGGCGGATCCGAATTCTAACTGCAACCCTACTTCACCCGTACTCCTTATCAAACCCATAACCCTACCCTAGATCTGAACCTTGAATCACATTATTCACCTTCATAGTTGCTACCCACTATGACACCCTTAATGGTGTGACTCGATCTCACACTCGCCCTCAATTTAGAATTGCACCCTAACTCTGTCCATAACCATATTATCTGCATAAACCTGCATAGGCCTTTCCTTACAGAAAACTCCAACCCTGGAACAGTTTCCTTTACCTGCATGCTCACCACTAGCATTGATGTCACCGATGCCATACCTTAATGATGAAGTCCAAACTGGCCTTCACCCACATGTCAGAGTAGGATCCTATTTCTAAACATAACCACATCCACGGCATAAACTAAAACAATTCCCTATCCCTAACCCTAGCACATACCTGTGGCCTGACCATCCATAATCTCCATGGATGTGACCCTTGCCTCATTGTAAGCCTGCGACTGAATTGGACAGTTGCCCTAACCTTGCAGAAGGACCCTCAGTCTAAACGAACCAATACCCTGCCCCTACGGCTTTCCAAAATCCTAACCCTAACCCTAGCCCTGGCTCGTGGTCCTGACACCTCACCTTGACCATTGACGTCAACCATGCCTCACCATAAACCTGATCCAGCATCTTGCACTCCCTTTCTCATCAGAACTAGAAGCCAACTCTATCCATAAAGCCAATGTCTCTGCATACCAGAGAGAACAAAAAATTTTAACTCTAAAACTGGTGCCTGGACCTATACACAAAGCGTCATTATCACAAACACCCAGGGATCTCCTCAACACGGAAACGCAAATTCACACTCGCACTCACATCAGAGGTGGACCCTAACCCTAATAATTAACTTATCCTTTCTGCACAACAGCCCTAACCTCTATATTCAAAGCCTAGCCATGACTCTTGTACCTGCCCCTTCACCATAACCATTGGCGTCACCTGCGCTTCATCGTAATCCTAATCTTCAATCCCGAACGTGCCCTCCCATCGGAGAGAAACTCGAAATTTTTCCATAAACCTATCCTTCTTCTACACCTTTCAGAGCACAATAAACTTACTCTAGCCCTCGGCATTTTACCTGATCCAAAACCAACAGCCTCAATGTCTGTCTTGCCGCACCATAAGCCTGAAGCTCAAGGTGGCCCTCGCCCTCACTTCAGGGTCAGATGCAAACTCTAAATGTTACTCCACGTTCCTGTAAATCTTACTGAACACCTAACCCTAACCCTAGCGCAAAGCTTTGGACTAGATTGTTCACCTACAACATTGATGTCAACTAAGACACATCTTAACTCGGAGCCTGAATTTCACATTCTCAATCACAACAGAAGAGAACCCTTATTCTCTCGGTAACCGTCTCCTCCGCAGAGATTTTCTCTCACAGATAGCCCTAACCCTCTCCCAGGACCCTTTCACTGAACCGCTACCATCAGCATCGACGTCTGTCATTCGTTCCCACAACCCTGAAGCTCGTTCTGGCCACTGCCCTCTTGTCAGAGTCGGATCAGAACGCTAAATGTCACTCAATTTTCCGCAGACTCCTTACCTTACAACTAATGCCAACCCTATCCCTGGTGCCAGTATCTGACACTTCACCTTCATCATTGATGTCACACTCACTTCACCTTAAACCTTAAACTTATTCTTGCACAAAACCTCACATCAGAGGTGGATCCGAATTCTAACTGCAACCCTATCTCACCCGTACTCCTTATCGAACACATAACCCTAACCCTAGACCTGACCCTTGAACCAGAATCTTCACCTTCACCGTTGCTATCAACTATGACTCCCTTAATCCTCTGACTCGATCTCACACTCACACTCAATTCAGAATTTTTCGCAAATTCTGTCCATAACCATATTTTCTGCATAGACCTTTCCTTACAGAAAACCCTAACCCTAGCCCCAGATCCTTAACCTGAATGCTCACCGTCAGCATTGGTGTCACCGATGCCACATCTTGATGATGAAGTCCAAGCTGGCCTTCACCCACACGTCAGAGTAGGATGCTTAATCTAAACATAACCACATCCACCGCATAAACTTTAGACAATTGCCTAACCCTAACCCTAGCACATTCCTGTGACCTGAGCCTCCAAAATCATCATGGACGTCACCCTTGCCTCACTGCGACTCAATTGGACAGTTGCCCTAAACTTGGAGAAGGACCCTCAGTCTAAACGAACCAATTGCCTGCCCCTACAGCTTTCCAAAAACCTAACCCTAACACTACCCCTGGCTCGGGGTCCTGACACCTCACATTGACCATTGACGTCATCCGTGCCTCACCATAAACCTGATCCACCATCTTGCGCACCCTGTCACATCAGACTCAGAAGCTAAATCAATCCGTAAAGAGAATGTTTCTGTATACCAGAGAGAACACAGAATTTTAACCCTGAAACTGATGCCTGGACCTGTATACAGAGTGTCAGCATCGGAGACACCCTGGGATCTCCCAACACGGCAACACAATTTCACAGTCACAGTCACATCAGAGCTAGACCTTAAGTCTTATAATTAACTTATTCTTTCTGTACTAGAGCCCGAACCAGTAATTCTAACCCTAGCCATGACTCTTGGACAGCCCCTTAATCGTAACCATTGGCATCACTCACGCTTCATCGTAATCCTTTACCTCAATCCCGCACTTGCCCTCCCATCAGAGAGAAACCTGAAGCCTTTCCATAACCCTATCCTTCCTGTACACCTTACAGAACAAAACTAAACTTACTCTAGCCCTTGGGACTATACCTGAACCGACACCGTCAGCTTCAACGTCTGTCATGCCGCACCATAAGCCTGAATCTCAAGGTCGCCGTCACCCTCACGTCAGGGACAGATGCGAACTCTAAATGTAACTGCATAATCCTGTCAATCGTACTGAACACCTAACCCTAACCCTAGTGCCAAGCCCTGGACTAGATTTTTGACCCGCAGCAATGATGTCAACTACGACACATCTTAATTCGGAGCTTGAATCTCACACTCGCACTGACATCAGAAGAGAACCCTAATTCTTTCAGAAACCGTCTTTTCCGCACTGATTTTCTCTTACAGATAACCCTAAGCGTATCTCAGGCCCCTTTCACTGAACCGCCACCATCAGCATCGACGTCTGTCATTCCTCCCCATAATCCTGAAGCTCGTTCTGGACGCTGCCCTCATGTCAGAGTCGGATCAGTACTCTAACTGTCACTCAATCTGCAGCATACTCCTTACCTTACAACTAATGCTGACCCTATCCCTGGTACCGGGATCCGACACTTCACCTTCATCATTGTTGTGACCCTCACTTCACCTGAAACTTAAACTTATTCTTGCACTCACCCTCACATCAGAGGCGGATCCGAATTCTAACTGCAACCCTACTTCACCCGTACTCCTTATCAAACCCATAACCCTACCCTAGATCTGAACCTTGAATCACATTATTCACCTTCATCGTTGCTACCCACTATGACACCCTTAATGGTGTGACTCGATCTCACACTCGCCCTCAATTTAGAATTGCACCCTAACTCTGTCCATAACCATATTATCTGCATAAACCTGCATAGGCCTTTCCTTACAGAAAACTCTAACCCTGGAACAGGTTCCTTTACCTGCATGCTCACCACTAGCATTGATGTCACCGATGCCATACCTTAATGATGAAGTCCAAACTGGCCTTCACCCACACGTCAGAGTAGGATCCTATTTCTAAACATAACCACATCCACGGCATAAACTAAAACAATTCCCTATCCCTAACCCTAGCACATACCTGTGGCCTGACCATCCATAATCTCCATGGATGTGACCCTTGCCTCATTGTAAGCCTGCGACTGAATTGGACAGTTGCCCTAACCTTGCAGAAGGACCCTCAGTCTAAACGAACCAATACCCTGCCCCTACGGCTTTCCAAAATCCTAACCCTAACCCTAGCCCTGGCTCGTGGTCCTGACACCTCACCTTGACCATTGACGTCAACCATGCCTCACCATAAACCTGATCCACCATCTTGCACTCCCTTTCTCATCAGAACTAGAAGCCAACTCTATCCATAAAGCCAATGTCTCTGCATACCAGAGAGAACAAAAAATTTTAACTCTAAAACTGGTGCCTGGACCTATACACAAAGCGTTATTATCACAAACACCCAGGGATCTCCTCAACACGGAAACGCAAATTCACACTCGCACTCACATCAGAGGTGGACCCTAACCCTAATAATTAACTTATCCTTTCTGCAGAACAGCCCTAACCTCTATATTCAAAGCCTAGCCATGACTCTTGGACCTGCCCCTTCACCATAACCATTGGCGTCACCTGCGCTTCATCGTAATCCTAATCTTCAATCCCGAACGTGCCCTCCCATCGGAGAGAAACTCGAAATTTTTCCATAAACCTATCCTTCTTCAACACCTTACAGAGCACAATAAACTTACTCTAGCCCTCCGCATTTTACCTGATCCAAAACCAACAGCCTCAATGTCTGTCTTGCCGCACCATAAGCCTGAAGCTCAAGGTGGCCCTCGCCCTCACTTCAGGGTCAGATGCAAACTCTAAATATTACTCCACGTTCCTGTAAATCTTACTGAACACCTAACCCTAACCCTAGCGCAAAGCCTTGGACTAGATTGTTCACCTACAACATTGATGTCAACTAAGACACATCTTAACTCGGAGCCTGAATTTCACATTCTCAATCACAACAGAAGAGAACCCTTATTCTCTCGGTAACCGTCTCCTCCGCAGAGATTTTCTCTCACAGATAGCCCTAACCCTCTCCCAGGACCCTTTCACTGAACCGCTACCATCAGCATCGACGTCTGTCATTCGTTCCCACAACCCTGAAGCTCGTTCTGGCCACTGCCCTCTTGTCAGAGTCGGATCAGAACGCTAAATGTCACTCAATTTTCCGCAGACTCCTTACCTTACAACTAATGCCAACCCTATCCCTGGTGCCAGGATCTGACACTTCACCTTCATCATTGATGTCACACTCACTTCACCTTAAACCTTAAACTTATTCTTGCACAAAACCTCACATCAGAGGTGGATCCGAATTCTAACTGCAACCCTATCTCACCCGTACTCCTTATCGAACACATAACGCTAACCCTAGACCTGACCCTTGAACCAGAATCTTCACCTTCACCGTTGCTATCAACTATGACTCCCTTAATCCTCTGACTCGATCTCACACTCACACTCAATTCAGAATTTTTCGCAAATTCTGTCCATAACCATATTTTCTGCATAGACCTTTCCTTACAGAAAACCCTAACCCTAGCCCCGGATCCTTAACCTGAATGCTCACCGTCAGCATTGGTGTCACCGATGCCACATCTTGATGATGAAGTCCAAGCTGGCCTTCACCCACACGTCAGAGTAGGATGCTTAATCTAAACATAACCACATCCACCGCATAAACTTTAGACAATTGCCTAACCCTAACCCTAGCACATTCCTGTGACCTGAGCCTCCAAAATCATCATGGACGTCACCCTAGCCTCACTGCGACTCAATTGGACAGTTGCCCTAAACTTGGAGAAGGACCCTCAGTCTAAACGTACCAATTGCCTGCCCCTACAGCTTTCCAAAAACCTAACCCTAACACTACCCCTGGCTCGGGGTCCTGACACCTCACCTTGACCATTGACGTCATCCGTGCCTCACCATAAACCTGATCCACCATCTTGCGCACCCTGTCACATCAGACTCAGAAGCTAACTCTATCCGTAAAGAGAATGTTTCTGTATACCAGAGAGAACACAGAATTTTAACCCTGAAACTGATGCCTGGACCTGTATACAGAGTGTCAGCATCGGAGACACCCAGGGATCTCCCAACACGGCAACACAATTTCACAGTCACAGTCACATCAGAGCTAGACCTTAAGTCTTATAATTAACTTATTCTTTCTGTACTAGAGCCCGAACCAGTAATTCTAACCCTAGCCATGACTCTTGGACATGCCCCTTAATCGTAACCATTGGCATCACTCACGCTTCATCGTAATCCTTTACCTCAATCCCGCACTTGCCCTCCCATCAGAGAGAAACCTGAAGCCTTTCCATAACCCTATCCTTCCTGTACACCGTACACAACAAAACTAAACTTACTCTAGCCCTTGGGACTATACCTGAACCGACACCGTCAGCTTCAACGTATGTCATGCCGCACCATAAGCCTGAATCTCAAGGTCGCCGTCACCCTCACGTCAGGGACAGATGCGAACTCTAAATGTAACTGCATAATCCTGTCAATCGTACTGAACACCTAACCCTAACCCTACTGCCAAGCCCAGGACTAGATTTTTCACCCGCAGCAATGATGTCAACTACGACACATCTTAATTCGGAGCTTGAATCTCACACTCGCACTGACATCAGAAGAGAACCCTAATTCTTTCGGAAACCGTCTTTTCCGCACTGATTTTCTCTTACAGATAACCCTAAGCGTATCCCAGGCCCCTTTCACTGAACCGCCACCATCAGCATCGACGTCTGTCATTCCTCCCCATAATCCTGAAGCTCGTTCTGGACGCCGCCCTCATGTCAGAGTCGGATCAGTACTCTAACTGTCACTCAATCTGCAGCATACTCCTTACCTTACAACTAATGCTGACCCTATCCCTGGTACCGGGATCTGACACTTCACCTTCATCATTGTTGTGACCCTCACTTCACCTGAAACTTAAACTTATTCTTGCACTCACCCTCACATCAGAGGCGGATCCGAATTCTAACTGCAACCCTACTTCACCCGTACTCCTTATCAAACCCATAACCCTACCCTAGATCTGAACTTTGAATCAGATTATTCACCTTCATCGTTGCTACCCACTATGACACCCTTAATGGTGTGACTCGATCTCACACTCGCCCTCAATTTAGAATTGCACCCTAATTCTGTCCATAACCATATTATCTGCATAAACCTGCATAGGCCTTTCCTTACAGAAAAATCTAACCCTAGAACAGATTCCTTTACCTGCATGCTCACCACCAGCATTGATGTCACCGATGCAATACCTTAATGATGAAGTCCACACTGGCCTTCACCCACACGTCAGAGTGGGATCCTATATCTAAACATAACCACATCCACGGCATAAACTAAAACAATTCCCTATCGCTAACCCTAGCACATACCTGTGGCCTGACCATCCATAATCTCCATGGATGTGACCCTTGCCTCATTGTAAGCCTGCGACTGAATTGGACAGTTGCCCTAACCTTGCAGAAGGACCCTCAGTCTAAACGTACCAATACCCTGCCCGTACGGCTTTCCAAAATCCTAACCCTAACCCTAGCCCTGGCTCGTTGTCCTGACACCTCACCTTGACCATTGACGTCAACCATGCCTCACCATAAACCTGATCCACCATCTTGCACTCCCACTCCCTTTCTCATCAGAACTAGAAGCCAACTCTATCCATAAAGCCAATGTCTCTGCATACCAGAGAGAACAAAAAATTTTAACTCTAAAACTTGTGCCTGGACCTATACACAAAGCATCATTATCACAAACACCCAGGGATCTCCTCAACACGGAAACGCAAATTGACACTCGCACTCACATCAGAGGTAGACCCTAACCCTAATAATTAACTTTTCCTTTCTGCACAACAGCCCTAACCTATATATTCAAAGCCTAGCCATGACTCTTGGACCTGCCCCTTCACCATAACCATTGGCATCACCTGCGCTTCATCGTAATCCTAATCTTCAATCCCGAACGTGCCCTCCCATCGGAGAGAAACTCGAAATTTTTCCATAAACCTATCCTTCTTCTACACCTTACAGAGCACAATAAACTTACTCTAGCCGTCTGCATTTTACCTGATCCAAAACCAACAGCCTCAATGTCTGTCTTGCCGCACCATAAGCCTGAATCTCAAGGTGGCCCTCGCCCTCACTTCAGGGTCAGATGCAAACTCTAAATGTTACTCCACATTCCTGTAAATCTTACTGAACACCTAACCCTAACCCTAGCGCAAAGCCTTGGACTAGATTGTTCACCTACAACATTGATGTCAACTAAGACACATCTTAACTCGGAGCCTGAATTTCACATTCTCAATCACAACAGAAGAGAACCCTTATTCTCTCGGTAACCGTCTCCTCCGCAGAGATTTTCTCTCACAGATAGCCCTAACCCTCTCCCAGGACCCTTTCACTGAACCGGTACCATCAGCATCGACGTCTGTCATTCGTTCCCACAACCCTGAAGCTCGTTCTGGCCACTGCCCTCTTGTCAGAGTCGGATCAGAACGCTAAATGTCACTCAATTTTCCGCAGACTCCTTACCTTACAACTAATGCCAACCCTATCCCTGGTGCCAGGATCTGACACTTCACCTTCATCATTGATGTCACACTCACTTCACCTTAAACCTTAAACTTATTCTTGCACAAAACCTCACATCAGAGGTGGATCCGAATTCTAACTGCAACCCTATCTCACCCGTACTCCTTATCGAACACATAACCCTAACCCTAGACCTGACCCTTGAACCAGAATCTTCACCTTCACCGTTGCTATCAACTATGACTCCCTTAATCCTCTGACTCGATCTCACACTCACACTCAATTCAGAATTTTTCGCAAATTCTGTCCATAACCATATTTTCTGCATAGACCTTTCCTTACAGAAAACCCTAACCCTAGCCCCGGATCCTTAACCTGAATGCTCACCGTCAGCATTGGTGTCACCGATGCCACATCTTGATGATGAAGTCCAAGCTGGCCTTCACCCACACGTCAGAGTAGGATGCTTAATCTAAACATAACCACATCCACCGCATAAACTTTAGACAATTGCCTAACCCTAACCCTAGCACATTCCTGTGACCTGAGCCTCCAAAATCATCATGGACATCACCCTTGCCTCACTGCGACTCAATTGGACAGTTGCCCTAAACTTGGAGAAGGACCCTCAGTCTAAACGTACCAATTGCCTGCCCCTACAGCTTTCCAAAAACCTAACCCTAACACTACCCCTGGCTCGGGGTCCTGACACCTCACCTTGACCATTGACGTCATCCGTGCCTCACCATAAACCTGATCCACCATCTTGCGCACCCTGTCACATCAGACTCAGAAGCTAACTCTATCCGTAAAGAGAATGTTTCTGTATACCAGAGAGAACACAGAATTTTAACCCTGAAACTGATGCCTGGACCTGTATACAGAGTGTCAGCATCGGAGACACCTAGGGATCTCCCAACACGGCAACACAATTTCACAGTCACAGTCACATCAGAGCTAGACCTTAAGTCTTATAATTAACTTATTCTTTCTGTACTAGAGCCCGAACCAGTAATTCTAACCCTAGCCATGACTCTTGGACATGCCCCTTAATCGTAACCATTGGCATCACTCACGCTTCATCGTAATCCTTTACCTCAATCCCGCACTTGCCCTCCCATCAGAGAGAAACCTTTCCATAACCCTATCCTTCCTGTACAACTTACAGAACAAAACTAAACTTACTCTATCCCTTGGGACTATACCTGAACCGACACCGTCAGCTTCAACGTCTGTCATGCCGCACCATAAGCCTGAATCTCAAGGTCGCCGTCACCCTCACGTCAGGGACAGATGCGAACTCTAAATGTAACTGCATAATCCTGTCAATCGTACTGAACACCTAACCCTAACCCTAGTGACAAGCCCTGGACTAGATTTTTCACCCGCAGCAATGATGTCAACTACGACACATATTAATTCGGAGCTTGAATCTCACACTCGCACTGACATCAGAAGAGAACCCTAATTATTTCGGAAACCGTCTTTTCCGCACTGATTTTCTCTTACAGATAACCCTAAGCGTATCCCAGGCCCCTTTCACTGAACCGCCACCATCAGCATCGACGTCTGTCATTCCTCCCCATAATCCTGAAGCTCGTTCTGGACGCTGCCCTCATGTCAGAGTCGGATCAGTACTCTAACTGTCACTCAATCTGCAGCATACTCCTTACCTTACAACTAATGCTGACCCTATCAATGGTACCGGGATCCGACACTTCACCTTCATCATTGTTGTGACCCTCACTTCACCTGAAACTTAAACTTATTCTTGCACTCACCCTCACATCAGAGGCGGATCCGAATTCTAACTGCAACCCTACTTCACCCGTACTCCTTATCAAACCCATAACCCTACCCTAGATCTGAACCTTGAATCACATTATTCACCTTCATAGTTGCTACCCACTATGACACCCTTAATGGTGTGACTCGATCTCACACTCGCCCTCAATTTAGAATTGCACCCTAACTCTGTCCATAACCATATTATCTGCATAAACCTGCATAGGCCTTTCCTTACAGAAAACTCTAACCCTGGAACAGTTTCCTTTACCTGCATGCTCACCACCAGCATTGATGTCACCGATGCCATACCTTAATGATGAAGTCCAAACTGGCCTTCACCCACATGTCAGAGTAGGATCCTATTTCTAAACATAACCACATCCACGGCATAAACTAAAACAATTCCCAATCCCTAACCCTAGCACATACCTGTGGCCTGACCATCCATAATCTCCATGGATGTGACCCTTGCCTCATTGTAAGCCTGCGACTGAATTGGACAGTTGCCCTAACCTTGCAGAAGGACCCTCAGTCGAAACGAACCAATACCCTGCCCCTACGGCTTTCCAAAATCCTAACCCTAACCCTAGCCCTGGCTCGTGGTCCTGACACCTCACCTTGACCATTGACGTCAACCATGCCTCACCATAAACCTGATCCAGCATCTTGCACTCCCTTTCTCATCAGAACTAGAAGCCAACTCTATCCATAAAGCCAATGTCTCTGCATACCAGAGAGAACAAAAAATTTTAACTCTAAAACTGGTGCCTGGACCTATACACAAAGCGTCATTATCACAAACACCCAGGGATCTCCTCAACACGGAAACGCAAATTCACACTCGCACTCACATCAGAGGTGGACCCTAACCCTAATAATTAACTTATCCTTTCTGCACAACAGCCCTAACCTCTATATTCAAAGCCTAGCCATGACTCTTGTACCTGCCCCTTCACCATAACCATTGGCGTCACCTGCGCTTCATCGTAATCCTAATCTTCAATCCCGAACGTGCCCTCCCATCGGAGAGAAACTCGAAATTTTTCCATAAACCTATCCTTCTTCTACACCTTTCAGAGCACAATAAACTTACTCTAGCCCTCGGCATTTTACCTGATCCAAAACCAACAGCCTCAATGTCTGTCTTGCCGCACCATAAGCCTGAAGCTCAAGGTGGCCCTCGCCCTCACTTCAGGGTCAGATGCAAACTCTAAATGTTACTCCACGTTCCTGTAAATCTTACTGAACACCTAACCCTAACCCTAGCGCAAAGCTTTGGACTAGATTGTTCACCTACAACATTGATGTCAACTAAGACACATCTTAACTCGGAGCCTGAATTTCACATTCTCAATCACAACAGAAGAGAACCCTTATTCTCTCGGTAACCGTCTCCTCCGCAGAGATTTTCTCTCACAGATAGCCCTAACCCTCTCCCAGGACCCTTTCACTGAACCGCTACCATCAGCATCGACGTCTGTCATTCGTTCCCACAACCCTGAAGCTCGTTCTGGCCACTGCCCTCTTGTCAGAGTCGGATCAGAACGCTAAATGTCACTCAATTTTCCGCAGACTCCTTACCTTACAACTAATGCCAACCCTATCCCTGGTGCCAGGATCTGACACTTCACCTTCATCATTGATGTCACACTCACTTCACCTTAAACCTTAAACTTATTCTTGCACAAAACCTCACATCAGAGGTGGATCCGAATTCTAACTGCAACCCTATCTCACCCGTACTCCTTATCGAACACATAACCCTAACCCTAGACCTGACCCTTGAACCAGAATCTTCACCTTCACCGTTGCTATCAACTATGACTCCCTTAATCCTCTGACTCGATCTCACACTCACACTCAATTCAGAATTTTTCGCAAATTCTGTCCATAACCATATTTTCTGCATAGACCTTTCCTCACAGAAAACCCTAACCCTAGCCCCAGATCCTTAACCTGAATGCTCACCGTCAGCATTGGTGTCACCGATGCCACATCTTGATGATGAAGTCCAAGCTGGCCTTCACCCACACGTCAGAGTAGGATGCTTAATCTAAACATAACCACATCCACCGCATAAACTTTAGACAATTGCCTAACCCTAACCCTAGCACATTCCTGTGACCTGAGCCTCCAAAATCATCATGGACGTCACCCTTGCCTCACTGCGACTCAATTGGACAGTTGCCCTAAACTTGGAGAAGGACCCTCAGTCTAAACGTACCAATTGCCTGCCCCTACAGCTTTCCAAAAACCTAACCCTAACACTACCCCTGGCTCGGGGTCCTGACACCTCACATTGACCATTGACGTCATCCGTGCCTCACCATAAACCTGATCCACCATCTTGCGCACCCTGTCACATCAGACTCAGAAGCTAAATCAATCCGTAAAGAGAATGTTTCTGTATACCAGAGAGAACACAGAATTTTAACCCTGAAACTGATGCCTGGACCTGTATACAGAGTGTCAGCATCGGAGACACCCTGGGATCTCCCAACACGGCAACACAATTTCACAGTCACAGTCACATCAGAGCTAGACCTTAAGTCTTATAATTAACTTATTCTTTCTGTACTAGAGCCCGAACCAGTAATTCTAACCCTAGCCATGACTCTTGGACAGCCCCTTAATCGTAACCATTGGCATCACTCACGCTTCATCGTAATCCTTTACCTCAATCCCGCACTTGCCCTCCCATCAGAGAGAAACCTGAAGCCTTTCCATAACCCTATCCTTCCTGTACACCTTACAGAACAAAACTAAACTTACTCTAGCCCTTGGGACTATACCTGAACCGACACCGTCAGCTTCAACGTCTGTCATGCCGCACCATAAGCCTGAATCTCAAGGTCGCCGTCACCCTCACGTCAGGGACAGATGCGAACTCTAAATGTAACTGCATAATCCTGTCAATCGTACTGAACACCTAACCCTAACCCTAGTGCCAAGCCCTGGACTAGATTTTTGACCCGCAGCAATGATGTCAACTACGACACATCTTAATTCGGAGCTTGAATCTCACACTCGCACTGACATCAGAAGAGAACCCTAATTCTTTCAGAAACCGTCTTTTCCGCACTGATTTTCTCTTACAGATAACCCTAAGCGTATCCCAGGCCCCTTTCACTGAACCGCCACCATCAGCATCGACGTCTGTCATTCCTCCCCATAATCCTGAAGCTCGTTCTGGACGCTGCCCTCATGTCAGAGTCGGATCAGTACTCTAACTGTCACTCAATCTGCAGCATACTCCTTACCTTACAACTAATGCTGACCCTATCCCTGGTACCGGGATCCGACACTTCACCTTCATCATTGTTGTGACCCTCACTTCACCTGAAACTTAAACTTATTCTTGCACTCACCCTCACATCAGAGGCGGATCCGAATTCTAACTGCAACCCTACTTCACCCGTACTCCTTATCAAACCCATAACCCTACCCTAGATCTGAACCTTGAATCACATTATTCACCTTCATCGTTGCTACCCACTATGACACCCTTAATGGTGTGACTCGATCTCACACTCGCCCTCAATTTAGAATTGCACCCTAACTCTGTCCATAACCATATTATCTGCATAAACCTGCATAGGCCTTTCCTTACAGAAAACTCTAACCCTGGAACAGGTTCCTTTACCTGCATGCTCACCACTAGCATTGATGTCACCGATGCCATACCTTAATGATGAAGTCCAAACTGGCCTTCACCCACACGTCAGAGTAGGATCCTATTTCTAAACATAACCACATCCACGGCATAAACTAAAACAATTCCCTATCCCTAACCCTAGCACATACCTGTGGCCTGACCATCCATAATCTCCATGGATGTGACCCTTGCCTCATTGTAAGCCTGCGACTGAATTGGACAGTTGCCCTAACCTTGCAGAAGGACCCTCAGTCTAAACGAACCAATACCCTGCCCCTACGGCTTTCCAAAATCCTAACCCTAACCCTAGCCCTGGCTCGTGGTCCTGACACCTCACCTTGACCATTGACGTCAACCATGCCTCACCATAAACCTGATCCACCATCTTGCACTCCCTTTCTCATCAGAACTAGATGCCAACTCTATCCATAAAGCCAATGTCTCTGCATACCAGAGAGAACAAAAAATTTTAACTCTAAAACTGGTGCCTGGACCTATACACAAAGCGTTATTATCACAAACACCCAGGGATCTCCTCAACACGGAAACGCAAATTCACACTCGCACTCACATCAGAGGTGGACCCTAACCCTAATAATTAACTTATCCTTTCTGCAGAACAGCCCTAACCTCTATATTCAAAGCTTAGCCATGACTCTTGGACCTGCCCCTTCACCATAACCATTGGCGTCACCTGCGCTTCATCGTAATCCTAATCTTCAATCCCGAACGTGCCCTCCCATCGGAGAGAAACTCGAAATTTTTCCATAAACCTATCCTTCTTCAACACCTTACAGAGCACAATAAACTTACTCTAGCCCTCGGCATTTTACCTGATCCAAAACCAACAGCCTCAATGTCTGTCTTGCCGCACCATAAGCCTGAAGCTCAAGGTGGCCCTCGCCCTCACTTCAGGGTCAGATGCAAACTCTAAATATTACTCCACGTTCCTGTAAATCTTACTGAACACCTAACCCTAACCCTAGCGCAAAGCCTTGGACTAGATTGTTCACCTACAACATTGATGTCAACTAAGACACATCTTAACTCGGAGCCTGAATTTCACATTCTCAATCACAACAGAAGAGAACCCTTATTCTCTCGGTAACCGTCTCCTCCACAGAGATTTTCTCTCACAGATAGCCCTAACCCTCTCCCAGGACCCTTTCACTGAACCGCTACCATCAGCATCGACGTCTGTCATTCGTTCCCACAACCCTGAAGCTCGTTCTGGCCACTGCCCTCTTGTCAGAGTCGGATCAGAACGCTAAATGTCACTCAATTTTCCGCAGACTCCTTACCTTACAACTAATGCCAACCCTATCCCTGGTGCCAGGATCTGACACTTCACCTTCATCATTGATGTCACACTCACTTCACCTTAAACCTTAAACTTATTCTTGCACAAAACCTCACATCAGAGGTGGATCCGAATTCTAACTGCAACCCTATCTCACCCGTACTCCTTATCGAACACATAACGCTAACCCTAGACCTGACCCTTGAACCAGAATCTTCACCTTCACCGTTGCTATCAACTATGACTCCCTTAATCCTCTGACTCGATCTCACACTCACACTCAATTCAGAATTTTTCGCAAATTCTGTCCATAACCATATTTTCTGCATAGACCTTTCCTTACAGAAAACCCTAACCCTAGGCCCGGATCCTTAACCTGAATGCTCACCGTCAGCATTGCTGTCACCGATGCCACATCTTGATGATGAAGTCCAAGCTGGCCTTCACCCACACGTCAGAGTAGGATGCTTAATCTAAACATAACCACATCCACCGCATAAACTTTAGACAATTGCCTAACCCTAACCCTAGCACATTCCTGTGACCTGAGCCTCCAAAATCATCATGGACGTCACCCTTGCCTCACTGCGACTCAGTTGGACAGTTGCCCTAAACTTGGAGTAGGACCCTCAGTCTAAACGTACCAATTGCCTGCCCCTACAGCTTTCCAAAGACCTAACCCTAACACAACCCCTGGCTCGGGCTCCTGAGACCTCACCTTGACCATTGACGTCATCCATGCCTCACCATAAACCTGATCCACCATCTTGCGCACCCTGTCACATCAGACTCAGAAGCTATCTCTATCCGTAAAGAGAATGTTTCTGTATACCAGAGAGAACACAGAATTTTAACCCTGCAACTGATGCCTGGACCTGTATACAGTGTGTCAGCATCGGAGACACCCAGGGATCTCCCAACACGGAAACACAATTTCACAGTCACAGTCACATCAGACCTAGACCTTAAGTCTTATAATTAACTTATTCTTTCTGTACTAGAGCCCGAACCACTAATTCTAACCCTAGCCATGACTCTGGGACATGCCCCTTAATCGTAACCATTGGCATCACTCACGCTTCATCGTAATCCTTTACCTCAATCCCGCACTTGCCCTCCCATCAGAGAGAAACCTGAAGCCTTTCCATAACCCTATCCTTCCTGTACACCTTACAGAACAAAACTAAACTTACTCTAGCCCTTGGGACTATACCTGAACCGATACCATCAGCTTCAACGTCTGTCATGCCGCACCATAAGCCTGAATCTCAAGGTCGCCGTCACCCTCACGTCAGGGACAGATGCGAACTCTAAATGTAACTGCATAATCCTGTCAATCTTACTGAACTCCTAACCCTAACCCTAGTGCCAAGCCCTGGACTAGATTTTTCACCCGCAGCAATGATGTCAACTACGACACATCTTAATTCGCAGCTTGAATCTCACACTCGCACTGACATCAGAAGAGAACCCTAGTTCTTTCGGAAACCGTCTTTTCCGCACTGATTTTCTCTTACAGATAACCCTAAGCGTATCTCAGGCCCCTTTCACTGAACCGCCACCATCAGCATCGACGTCTGTCATTCCAACCCATAATCCTGAAGCTCGTTCTGTACGCTGCCCTCATGTCAGAGTCGGATCAGTACTCTAACTGTCACTCAATCTGCAGCATACTCCTTACCTTACAACTAATGCTGACCGTATCCCTGGTACCGGGATCTGACACTTCACCTTCATCATTGTTGTGACCCTCACTTCACCTTAAACTTAAACTTATTCTTGCACTCACCCTCACATCAGAGGCGGATCCGAATTCTAACTGCAACCCTACTTCACCCGTACTCCTTATCAAACCCATAACCCTACCCTAGATCTGAACCTTGAATCAGATTATTCACCTTCATCGTTGCTACCCACTATGACACCCTTAATGGTGTGACTCGATCTCACACTCGCCCTCAATTTAGAATTGCACCCTAATTCTGTCCATAACCATATTATCTGCATAAACCTGCATAGACCTTTCCTTACAGAAAACTCTAACCCTGGAACAGGTTCCTTTACCTGCATGCTCACCACCAGCATTGATGTCACTGATGCCATACCTTAATGATGAAGTCCAAACTGGCCTTCACCCACACGTCAGAGTAGGATCCTCTATCTAAACATAACCACATCCACGGCATAAACTAAAACAATTCCCTATCCCTAACCCTTGCACATACCTGTGGCCTGACCATCCATAATCTCCATGGATGTGACCCTTGCCTCATTGTAAGCCTGCAACTGAATTGGACAGTTGCCCTAACCTTGCAGAAGGACCCTCAGTCTAAACGTACCAATACCCTGCCCCTACGGCTTTCCAAAATCCTAACCCTAACCCTAGCCCTGGCTCGTGGTCCTGACACCTCACCTTGACCATTGACGTCAACCATGCCTCACCATAAACCTGATCCACCATCTTGAACTCCCTTTCTCATCAGAACTAGAAGCCAACTCTATCCATAAAGCCACTGTCTCGGCATACCAGAGAGATCAAAAAATTTTAACTCTAAAACTGGTGCCTGGACCTACACACAAAGCGTCATTATCACAAAAACCCAGGGATCTCCTCAACACGGAAACGCAAATTCACACTCGCACTCACATCAGAGGTAGACCCTAACCCTAATAATTAACTTATCCTTTCTGCACAACAGCCCTAACCTCTATATTCAAAGCCTAGCCATGACTCTTGGACCTGCCCCTTCACCATAACGGTTGGCATCACCTGCGCTTCATCGTAATCCTAATCTTCAATCCCGAACGTGCCCTCCCATCGGAGAGAAACTCGAAATTTTTCCATAAACCTATCCTTCTTCTACACCTTACAGAACACAATAAACTTACTCTAGCCCTCGGCATTTTACCTGATCCAAAACCAACAGCCTCAATGTCTGTCTTGCCGCACCATAAGCCTGAAGCTCAAGGTGGCCCTCGCCCTCACTTCAGGGTCAGATGCAAACTCTAAATGTTACTCCACATTCCTGTAAATCTTACTGAACACCTAACCCTAACCCTAGCGCGAAGCCTTGGACTAGATTCTTCACCTACAACATTGATGTCAACTAAGACACATCTTAACTCGGAGCCTGAATTTCACATTCTCAATCACAACAGAAGAGAACCCTTATTCTCTCGGTAACCGTCTCTTCCGCAGACATTTTCTCTTACACATAGCCCTAACCCTCTCCCAGGACCCTTTCACTGAACCGCTACCATCAGCATCGACGTCTGTCATTCGTTCCCACAACCCTGAAGCTCGTTCTGGCCACTGCCCTCTTGTCAGAGTCGGATCAGAACGCTAAATGTCACTCAATTTTCCGCAGACTCCTTACCTTACAATTAATGCCAACCCTATCCCTGGTGCCAGGATCTGACACTTCACCTTCATCATTGATGTCACACTCACTTCACCTTAAACCTTAAACTTATTCTTGCCCAAAACCTCACATCAGAGGTGGATCCGAATTCTAACTGCAACCCTATCTCACCCGTACTCCTTATCGAACACATAACACTAACCCTAGATCTGACCCTTGAACCAGAATCTTCACCTTCACCGTTGCTATCAACTATGACTCCCTTAATCCTCTGACTCGATCTCACACTCACACTCAATTCAGAATTTTTCGCAAATTCTGTCCATAACCATATTTTCTGCATAGACCTCTCCTTACAGAAAACCCTAACCCTAGCCCCGGATCCTTAACCTGAATGCTCACCGTCAGCATTGGTGTCACCGATGCCACATCTTGATGATGAAGTCCAAGCTGGCCTTCACCCACACGTCAGAGTAGGATGCTTAATCTAAACATAACCACATCCAGCGCATAATCTTTAGAAAATTGCCTAACCCTAACCCTAGCACATTCCTGTGACCTGAGCCTCCAAAATCATCATGGACGTCACCCTTGCCTCACTGCGACTCAGTTGGACAGTTGCCCTAAACTTGGAGTAGGACCCTCAGTCTAAACGTACCAATTGCCTGCCCCTACAGCTTTCCAAAGACCTAACCCTAACACTGCCCATGGCTCGGGCTCCTGAGACCTCACCTTGACCATTGACGTCATCCGTGCCTCACCATAAACCTGATCCACCATCTTGCGCACCCTGTCACATCAGACTCAGAAGCTATCTCTATCCGTAAAGAGAATGTTTCTGTATACCAGAGAGAACACAGAATTTTAACCCTGCAACTGATGCCTGGACCTGTATACAGTGTGTCAGCATCGGAGACACCCAGGGATCTCCCAACACGGAAACACAATTTCACAGTCACAGTCACATCAGAGCTAGACCTTAAGTCTTATAATTAACTTATTCTTTCTGTACTAGAGCCCGAACCAGTAATTCTAACCCTAGCCATGACTCTTGGACATGCCCCTTAATCGTAACCATTGGCATCACTCACGCTTCATCGTAAACCTTTACCTCAATCCCGCACTTGCCCTCCCATCAGAGAGAAACCTGAAGCCTTTCCATAACCCTATCCTTCCTGTACACCTTACAGAACAAAACTAAACTTACTCTAGCCCTTGGGACTATACCTGAACCGACACCGTCAGCTTCAACGTCTGTCATGCCGCACCATAAGCCTGAATCTCAAGGTCGCCGTCACCCGCACGTCAGGGACAGATGCGAACTCTAAATGTAACTGCATAATCCTGTCAATCGTACTGAACACCTAACCCTCACCCTAGTGCCAAGCCCTGGACTAGATTTTTCACCCGCAGCAATGATGTCAACTAAGACACATCTTAATTCGGAGCTTGAATCTCACACTCGCACTGACATCAGAAGAGAACCCTAGTTCTTTCGGAAACCGTCTTTGCCGCACTGATTTTCTCTTACAGATAACCCTAAGCGTATCCCAGGCCCCTTTCACTGAACCGCCACCATCAGCATCGACGTCTGTCATTCCTCCCCATAATCCTGAAGCTCGTTCTGGACGCTGCCCTCATGTCAGAGTCGGATCAGTACTCTAACTGTCACTCAATCTGCAGCATACTCCTTACCTTACAACTAATGCTGACCCTATCCCTGGTACCGGGATCTGACACTTCACCTTCATCATTGTTGTGACCCTCACTTCACCTGAAACTTAAACTTATTCTTGCACTCACCCTCACATCAGAGGCGGATCCGAATTCTAACTGCAACCCTACTTCACCCGTACTCCTTATCAAACCCATAACCCTACCCTAGATCTGAACCTTGAATCAGATTATTCACCTTCATCGTTGCTACCCACTATGACACCCTTAATGGTGTGACTCGATCTCACACTCGCCCTCAATTTAGAATTGCACCCTAATTCTGTCCATAACCATATTATCTGCATAAACCTGCATAGACCTTTCCTTACAGAAAACTAACCCTGGAACAGGTTCCTTTACCTGCATGCTCACCACCAGCATTGATGTCACCGATGCCATACCTTAATGATGAAGTCCAAACTGGCCTTCACCCACACGTCAGAGTAGGATCCTCTATCTAAACATAACCACATCCACGGCATAAACTAAAACAATTCCCTATCCCTAACCCTAGCACATACCTGTGGCCTGACCATCCATAATCTCCATGGATGTGACCCTTGCCTCATTGTAAGCCTGCGACTGAATTGGACAGTTGCCCTAACCTTGCAGAAGGACCCTCAGTCTAAACGTACCAATACCCTGCCCCTACGGCTTTCCAAAATCCTAACCCTAACCCTAGCCCTGGCTCGTGGTCCTGACACCTCACCTTGATCATTGACGTCAACCATGCCTCACCATAAACCTGATCCACCATCTTGAACTCCCTTTCTCATCAGAAATAGAAGCCAACTCTATCCATAAAGCCACTGTCTCTGCATACCAGAGAGAACAAAAAATTTTAACTCTAAAACTGGTGCCTGGACCTACACACAAAGCGTCATTATCACAAATACCCAGGGATCTCCTCAACACGGAAACGCAAATTCACACTCGCACTCACATCAGAGGTAGACCCTAACCCTAATAATTAACTTATCCTTTCTGCACAACAGCCCTAACCTCTATATTCAAAGCCTAGCCATGACTCTTGGACCTGCCCCTTCACCATAACGGTTGGCATCACCTGCGCTTCATCGTAATCCTAATCTTCAATCCCGAACGTGCCCTCCCATCGGAGAGAAACTCGAAATTTTTCCATAAACCTATCCTTCTTCTACACCTTACTGAACACAATAAACTTACTCTAGCCCTCGGCATTTTACCTGATCCAAAACCAACAGCCTCAATGTCTGTCTTGCCGCACCATAAGCCTGAAGCTCAAGGTGGCCCTCGCCCTCACTTCAGGGTCAGATGCAAACTCTAAATGTTACTCCACATTCCTGTAAATCTTACTGAACACCTAACCCTAACCCTAGCGCGAAGCCTTGGACTAGATTCTTCACCTACAACATTGATGTCAACTAAGACACATCTTAACTCGGAGCCTGAATTTCACATTCTCAATCACAACAGAAGAGAACCCTTATTCTCTCGGTAACCGTCTCTTCCGCAGAGATTTTCTCTCACAGATAGCCCTAACCCTCTCCCAGGACCCTTTCACTGAACCGCTACCATCAGCATCGACGTCTGTCATTCGTTCCCACAACCCTGAAGCTCGTTCTGGCCACAGCCCTCTTGTCAGAGTCGGATCAGAACGCAATATGTCACTCAATTTTCTGCAGACTCCTTACCTTACAACTAATGCCAACCCTATCCCTGGTGCCAGGATCTGACACTTCACCTTCATCATTGATGTCACACTCACTTCACCTTAAACCTTAAACTTATTCTTGCACAAAACGTCACATCAGAGGTGGATCCGAATTCTAACTGCAAACCTATCTCACCCGTACTCCTTATCGAACACATAACCCTAACCCTAGATCTGACCCTTGAACCAGAATCTTCACCTTCACCGTTGCTATCAACTATGACTCCCTTAATCCTCTGACTCGATCTCACACTCACACTCAATTCAGAATTTTTCGCAAATTCTGTCCATAACCATATTTTCTGCATAGACCTTTCCTTACAGAAAACCCTAACCCTAGGCCCGGATCCTTAACCTGAATGCTCACCGTCAGCATTGCTGTCACCGATGCCACATCTTGATGATGAAGTCCAAGCTGGCCTTCACCCACACGTCAGAGTAGGATGCTTAATCTAAACATAACCACATCCACCGCATAAACTTTAGACAACTGCCTAACCCTAACCCTAGCACATTCCTGTGACCTGAGCCTCCAAAATCATCATGGACGTCACCCTTGCCTCACTGCGACTCAGTTGGACAGTTGCCCTAAACTTGGAGAAGGACCCTCAGTCTAAACGTACCAATTGCCTGCCCCTACAGCTTTCCAAAGACCTAACCCTAACACAACCCCTGGCTCGGGCTCCTGAGACCTCACCTTGACCATTGACGTCATCCATGCCTCACCATAAACCTGATCCACCATCTTGCGCACCCTGTCACATCAGACTCAGAAGCTATCTCTATCCGTAAAGAGAATGTTTCTGTATACCAGAGAGAACACAGAATTTTAACCCTGCAACTGATGCCTGGACCTGTATACAGTGTGTCAGCATCAGAGACACCCAGGGATCTCCCAACACGGAAACACAATTTCACAGTCACAGTCCCATCAGACCTAGACCTTAAGTCTTATAATTAACTTATTCTTTCTGTACTAGAGCCCGAACCAGTAATTCTAACCCTAGCCATGACTCTTGGACATGCCCCTTAATCGTAACCATTGGCATCACTCACGCTTCATCGTAATCCTTTACCTCAATCCCGCACTTGCCCTCCCATCAGAGAGAAACCTGAAGCCTTTCCATAACCCTATCCTTCCTGTACACCTTACAGAACAAAACTAAACTTACTCTAGCCCTTGGGACTATACCTCAACCGATACCATCAGCTTCAACGTCTGTCATGCCGCACCATAAGCCTGAATCTCAAGGTCGCCGTCACCCTCACGTCAGGGACAGATGCGAACTCTAAATGTAACTGCATAATCCTGTCAATCTTACTGAACTCCTAACCCTAACCCTAGTGCCAAGCCCTGGACTAGATTTTTCACCCGCAGCAATGATGTCAACTACGACACATCTTAATTCGCAGCTTGAATCTCACACTCGCACTGACATCAGAAGAGAACCCTAGTTCTTTCGGAAACCGTCTTTTCCGCACTGATTTTCTCTTACAGATAACCCTAAGCGTATCCCAGGCCCCTTTCACTGAACCGCCACCATCAGCATCGACGTCTGTCATTCCTACCCATAATCCTGAAGCTCGTTCTGGACGCTGCCCTCATGTCAGAGTCGGATCAGTACTCTAACTGTCACTCAATCTGCAGCATACTCCTTACCTTACAACTAATGCTGACCCTATCCCTGGTACCGGGATCTGACACTTCACCTTCATCATTGTTGTGACCCTCACTTCACCTGAAACTTAAACTTATTCTTGCACTCACCCTCACATCAGAGGCGGATCCGAATTCTAACTGCAACCCTACTTCACCCGTACTCCTTATCAAACCCATAACCCTACCCTAGATCTGAACCTTGAATCAGATTATTCACCTTCATCGTTGCTACCCACTATGACACCCTTAATGGTGTGACTCGATCTCACACTCGCCCTCAATTTAGAATTGCAACCTAATTCTGTCCATAACCATATTATCTGCATAAACCTGCATAGACCTTTCCTTACAGAAAACTCTAACCCTGGAACAGGTTCCTTTACCTGCATGCTCACCACCAGCATTGATGTCACCGATGCCATACCTTAATGATGAAGTCCAAACTGGCCTTCACCCACACGTCAGAGTAGGATCCTCTATCTAAACATAACCACATCCACGGCATAAACTAAAACAAGTCCCTATCCCTAACCCTAGCACATACCTGTGGCCTGACCATCCATAATCTCCATGGATGTGACCCTTGCCTCATTGTAAGCCTGCAACTGAATTGGACAGTTGCCCTAACCTTGCAGAAGGACCCTCAGTCTAAACGTACCAATACCCTGCCCCTACGGCTTTCCAAAATCCTAACCCTAACCCTAGCCCTGGCTCGTGGTCCTGACACCTCACCTTGACCATTGACGTCAACCATGCCTCACCATAAACCTGATCCACCATCTTGAACTCCCTTTCTCATCAGAACTAGAAGCCAACTCTATCCATAAAGCCACTGTCTCGGCATACCAGAGAGAACAAAAAATTTTAACTCTAAAACTGGTGCCTGGACCTACACACAAAGCGTCATTATCACAAAAACCCAGGGATCTCCTCAACACGGAAACGCAAATTCACACTCGCACTCACATCAGAGGTAGACCCTAACCCTAATAATTAACTTATCCTTTCTGCACAACAGCCCTAACCTCTATATTCAAAGCCTAGCCATGACTCTTGGACCTGCCCCTTCACCATAACGGTTGGCATCACCTGCGCTTCATCGTAATCCTAATCTTCAATCCCGAACGTGCCCTCCCATCGGAGAGAAACTCGAAATTTTTCCATAAACCTATCCTTCTTCTACACCTTACAGAACACAATAAACTTACTCTAGCCCTCGGCATTTTACCTGATCCAAAACCAACAGCCTCAATGTCTGTCTTGCCGCACCATAAGCCTGAAGCTCAAGGTGGCCCTCGCCCTCACTTCAGGGTCAGATGCAAACTCTAAATGTTACTCCACATTCCTGTAAATCTTACTGAACACCTAACCCTAACCCTAGCGCGAAGCCTTGGACTAGATTCTTCACCTACAACATTGATGTCAACTAAGACACATCTTAACTCGGAGCCTGAATTTCACATTCTCAATCACAACAGAAGAGAACCCTTATTCTCTCGGTAACCGTCTCTTCCGCAGAGATTTTCTCTTACACATAGCCCTAACCCTCTCCCAGGACCCTTTCACTGAACCGCTACCATCAGCATCGACGTCTGTCATTCGTTCCCACAACCCTGAAGCTCGTTCTGGCCACTGCCCTCTTGTCAGAGTCGGATCAGAACGCTAAATGTCACTCAATTTTCCGCAGACTCCTTACCTTACAATTAATGCCAACCCTATCCCTGGTGCCAGGATCTGACACTTCACCTTCATCATTGATGTCACACTCACTTCACCTTAAACCTTAAACTTATTCTTGCCCAAAACCTCACATCAGAGGTGGATCCGAATTCTAACTGCAACCCTATCTCACCCGTACTCCTTATCGAACACATAACACTAACCCTAGATCTGACCCTTGAACCAGAATCTTCACCTTCACCGTTGCTATCAACTATGACTCCCTTAATCCTCTGACTCGATCTCACACTCACACTCAATTCAGAATTTTTCGCAAATTCTGTCCATAACCATATTTTCTGCATAGACCTCTCCTTACAGAAAACCCTAACCCTAGCCCCGGATCCTTAACCTGAATGCTCACCGTCAGCATTGGTGTCACCGATGCCACATCTTGATGATGAAGTCCAAGCTGGCCTTCACCCACACGTCAGAGTAGGATGCTTAATCTAAACATAACCACATCCAGCGCATAATCTTTAGAAAATTGCCTAACCCTAACCCTAGCACATTCCTGTGACCTGAGCCTCCAAAATCATCATGGACGTCACCCTTGCCTCACTGCGACTCAGTTGGACAGTTGCCCTAAACTTGGAGTAGGACCCTCAGTCTAAACGTACCAATTGCCTGCCCCTACAGCTTTCCAAAGACCTAACCCTAACACTGCCCATGGCTCGGGCTCCTGAGACCTCACCTTGACCATTGACGTCATCCGTGCCTCACCATAAACCTGATCCACCATCTTGCGCACCCTGTCACATCAGACTCAGAAGCTATCTCTATCCGTAAAGAGAATGTTTCTGTATACCAGAGAGAACACAGAATTTTAACCCTGCAACTGATGCCTGGACCTGTATACAGTGTGTCAGCATCGGAGACACCCAGGGATCTCCCAACACGGAAACACAATTTCACAGTCACAGTCACATCAGAGCTAGACCTTAAGTCTTATAATTAACTTATTCTTTCTGTACTAGAGCCCGAACCAGTAATTCTAACCCTAGCCATGACTCTTGGACATGCCCCTTAATCGTAACCATTGGCATCACTCACGCTTCATCGTAAACCTTTACCTCAATCCCGCACTTGCCCTCCCATCAGAGAGAAACCTGAAGCCTTTCCATAACCCTATCCTTCCTGTACACCTTACAGAACAAAACTAAACTTACTCTAGCCCTTGGGACTATACCTGAACCGACACCGTCAGCTTCAACGTCTGTCATGCCGCACCATAAGCCTGAATCTCAAGGTCGCCGTCACCCGCACGTCAGGGACAGATGCGAACTCTAAATGTAACTGCATAATCCTGTCAATCGTACTGAACACCTAACCCTCACCCTAGTGCCAAGCCCTGGACTAGATTTTTCACCCGCAGCAATGATGTCAACTAAGACACATCTTAATTCGGAGCTTGAATCTCACACTCGCACTGACATCAGAAGAGAACCCTAGTTCTTTCGGAAACCGTCTTTGCCGCACTGATTTTCTCTTACAGATAACCCTAAGCGTATCCCAGGCCCCTTTCACTGAACCGCCACCATCAGCATCGACGTCTGTCATTCCTCCCCATAATCCTGAAGCTCGTTCTGGACGCTGCCCTCATGTCAGAGTCGGATCAGTACTCTAACTGTCACTCAATCTGCAGCATACTCCTTACCTTACAACTAATGCTGACCCTATCCCTGGTACCGGGATCTGACACTTCACCTTCATCATTGTTGTGACCCTCACTTCACCTGAAACTTAAACTTATTCTTGCACTCACCCTCACATCAGAGGCGGATCCGAATTCTAACTGCAACCCTACTTCACCCGTACTCCTTATCAAACCCATAACCCTACCCTAGATCTGAACCTTGAATCAGATTATTCACCTTCATCGTTGCTACCCACTATGACACCCTTAATGGTGTGACTCGATCTCACACTCGCCCTCAATTTAGAATTGCACCCTAATTCTGTCCATAACCATATTATCTGCATAAACCTGCATAGACCTTTCCTTACAGAAAACTAACCCTGGAACAGGTTCCTTTACCTGCATGCTCACCACCAGCATTGATGTCACCGATGCCATACCTTAATGATGAAGTCCAAACTGGCCTTCACCCACACGTCAGAGTAGGATCCTCTATCTAAACATAACCACATCCACGGCATAAACTAAAACAATTCCCTATCCCTAACCCTAGCACATACCTGTGGCCTGACCATCCATAATCTCCATGGATGTGACCCTTGCCTCATTGTAAGCCTGCGACTGAATTGGACAGTTGCCCTAACCTTGCAGAAGGACCCTCAGTCTAAACGTACCAATACCCTGCCCCTACGGCTTTCCAAAATCCTAACCCTAACCCTAGCCCTGGCTCGTGGTCCTGACACCTCACCTTGATCATTGACGTCAACCATGCCTCACCATAAACCTGATCCACCATCTTGAACTCCCTTTCTCATCAGAAATAGAAGCCAACTCTATCCATAAAGCCACTGTCTCTGCATACCAGAGAGAACAAAAAATTTTAACTCTAAAACTGGTGCCTGGACCTACACACAAAGCGTCATTATCACAAATACCCAGGGATCTCCTCAACACGGAAACGCAAATTCACACTCGCACTCACATCAGAGGTAGACCCTAACCCTAATAATTAACTTATCCTTTCTGCACAACAGCCCTAACCTCTATATTCAAAGCCTAGCCATGACTCTTGGACCTGCCCCTTCACCATAACGGTTGGCATCACCTGCGCTTCATCGTAATCCTAATCTTCAATCCCGAACGTGCCCTCCCATCGGAGAGAAACTCGAAATTTTTCCATAAACCTATCCTTCTTCTACACCTTACTGAACACAATAAACTTACTCTAGCCCTCGGCATTTTACCTGATCCAAAACCAACAGCCTCAATGTCTGTCTTGCCGCACCATAAGCCTGAAGCTCAAGGTGGCCCTCGCCCTCACTTCAGGGTCAGATGCAAACTCTAAATGTTACTCCACATTCCTGTAAATCTTACTGAACACCTAACCCTAACCCTAGCGCGAAGCCTTGGACTAGATTCTTCACCTACAACATTGATGTCAACTAAGACACATCTTAACTCGGAGCCTGAATTTCACATTCTCAATCACAACAGAAGAGAACCCTTATTCTCTCGGTAACCGTCTCTTCCGCAGAGATTTTCTCTCACAGATAGCCCTAACCCTCTCCCAGGACCCTTTCACTGAACCGCTACCATCAGCATCGACGTCTGTCATTCGTTCCCACAACCCTGAAGCTCGTTCTGGCCACAGCCCTCTTGTCAGAGTCGGATCAGAACGCAATATGTCACTCAATTTTCTGCAGACTCCTTACCTTACAACTAATGCCAACCCTATCCCTGGTGCCAGGATCTGACACTTCACCTTCATCATTGATGTCACACTCACTTCACCTTAAACCTTAAACTTATTCTTGCACAAAACGTCACATCAGAGGTGGATCCGAATTCTAACTGCAAACCTATCTCACCCGTACTCCTTATCGAACACATAACCCTAACCCTAGATCTGACCCTTGAACCAGAATCTTCACCTTCACCGTTGCTATCAACTATGACTCCCTTAATCCTCTGACTCGATCTCACACTCACACTCAATTCAGAATTTTTCGCAAATTCTGTCCATAACCATATTTTCTGCATAGACCTTTCCTTACAGAAAACCCTAACCCTAGGCCCGGATCCTTAACCTGAATGCTCACCGTCAGCATTGCTGTCACCGATGCCACATCTTGATGATGAAGTCCAAGCTGGCCTTCACCCACACGTCAGAGTAGGATGCTTAATCTAAACATAACCACATCCACCGCATAAACTTTAGACAATTGCCTAACCCTAACCCTAGCACATTCCTGTGACCTGAGCCTCCAAAATCATCATGGACGTCACCCTTGCCTCACTGCGACTCAGTTGGACAGTTGCCCTAAACTTGGAGAAGGACCCTCAGTCTAAACGTACCAATTGCCTGCCCCTACAGCTTTCCAAAGACCTAACCCTAACACAACCCCTGGCTCGGGCTCCTGAGACCTCACCTTGACCATTGACGTCATCCATGCCTCACCATAAACCTGATCCACCATCTTGCGCAC
The DNA here is from genome assembly GCF_040802235.1 of Manis javanica. Taxonomy (NCBI): domain Eukaryota; kingdom Metazoa; phylum Chordata; class Mammalia; order Pholidota; family Manidae; genus Manis; species Manis javanica. The sequence goes on along the minus strand of NC_133169.1, from coordinate 33,858,586 downwards.
CCTGTCACATCAGACTCAGAAGCTATCTCTATCCGTAAAGAGAATGTTTCTGTATACCAGAGAGAACACAGAATTTTAACCCTGCAACTGATGCCTGGACCTGTATACAGTGTGTCAGCATCAGAGACACCCAGGGATCTCCCAACACGGAAACACAATTTCACAGTCACAGTCCCATCAGACCTAGACCTTAAGTCTTATAATTAACTTATTCTTTCTGTACTAGAGCCCGAACCAGTAATTCTAACCCTAGCCATGACTCTTGGACATGCCCCTTAATCGTAACCATTGGCATCACTCACGCTTCATCGTAATCCTTTACCTCAATCCCGCACTTGCCCTCCCATCAGAGAGAAACCTGAAGCCTTTCCATAACCCTATCCTTCCTGTACACCTTACAGAACAAAACTAAACTTACTCTAGCCCTTGGGACTATACCTCAACCGATACCATCAGCTTCAACGTCTGTCATGCCGCACCATAAGCCTGAATCTCAAGGTCGCCGTCACCCTCACGTCAGGGACAGATGCGAACTCTAAATGTAACTGCATAATCCTGTCAATCTTACTGAACTCCTAACCCTAACCCTAGTGCCAAGCCCTGGACTAGATTTTTCACCCGCAGCAATGATGTCAACTACGACACATCTTAATTCGCAGCTTGAATCTCACACTCGCACTGACATCAGAAGAGAACCCTAGTTCTTTCGGAAACCGTCTTTTCCGCACTGATTTTCTCTTACAGATAACCCTAAGCGTATCCCAGGCCCCTTTCACTGAACCGCCACCATCAGCATCGACGTCTGTCATTCCTACCCATAATCCTGAAGCTCGTTCTGGACGCTGCCCTCATGTCAGAGTCGGATCAGTACTCTAACTGTCACTCAATCTGCAGCATACTCCTTACCTTACAACTAATGCTGACCCTATCCCTGGTACCGGGATCTGACACTTCACCTTCATCATTGTTGTGACCCTCACTTCACCTGAAACTTAAACTTATTCTTGCACTCACCCTCACATCAGAGGCGGATCCGAATTCTAACTGCAACCCTACTTCACCCGTACTCCTTATCAAACCCATAACCCTACCCTAGATCTGAACCTTGAATCAGATTATTCACCTTCATCGTTGCTACCCACTATGACACCCTTAATGGTGTGACTCGATCTCACACTCGCCCTCAATTTAGAATTGCAACCTAATTCTGTCCATAACCATATTATCTGCATAAACCTGCATAGACCTTTCCTTACAGAAAACTCTAACCCTGGAACAGGTTCCTTTACCTGCATGCTCACCACCAGCATTGATGTCACCGATGCCATACCTTAATGATGAAGTCCAAACTGGCCTTCACCCACACGTCAGAGTAGGATCCTCTATCTAAACATAACCACATCCACGGCATAAACTAAAACAAGTCCCTATCCCTAACCCTAGCACATACCTGTGGCCTGACCATCCATAATCTCCATGGATGTGACCCTTGCCTCATTGTAAGCCTGCAACTGAATTGGACAGTTGCCCTAACCTTGCAGAAGGACCCTCAGTCTAAACGTACCAATACCCTGCCCCTACGGCTTTCCAAAATCCTAACCCTAACCCTAGCCCTGGCTCGTGGTCCTGACACCTCACCTTGACCATTGACGTCAACCATGCCTCACCATAAACCTGATCCACCATCTTGAACTCCCTTTCTCATCAGAACTAGAAGCCAACTCTATCCATAAAGCCACTGTCTCGGCATACCAGAGAGAACAAAAAATTTTAACTCTAAAACTGGTGCCTGGACCTACACACAAAGCGTCATTATCACAAAAACCCAGGGATCTCCTCAACACGGAAACGCAAATTCACACTCGCACTCACATCAGAGGTAGACCCTAACCCTAATAATTAACTTATCCTTTCTGCACAACAGCCCTAACCTCTATATTCAAAGCCTAGCCATGACTCTTGGACCTGCCCCTTCACCATAACGGTTGGCATCACCTGCGCTTCATCGTAATCCTAATCTTCAATCCCGAACGTGCCCTCCCATCGGAGAGAAACTCGAAATTTTTCCATAAACCTATCCTTCTTCTACACCTTACAGAACACAATAAACTTACTCTAGCCCTCGGCATTTTACCTGATCCAAAACCAACAGCCTCAATGTCTGTCTTGCCGCACCATAAGCCTGAAGCTCAAGGTGGCCCTCGCCCTCACTTCAGGGTCAGATGCAAACTCTAAATGTTACTCCACATTCCTGTAAATCTTACTGAACACCTAACCCTAACCCTAGCGCGAAGCCTTGGACTAGATTCTTCACCTACAACATTGATGTCAACTAAGACACATCTTAACTCGGAGCCTGAATTTCACATTCTCAATCACAACAGAAGAGAACCCTTATTCTCTCGGTAACCGTCTCTTCCGCAGAGATTTTCTCTTACACATAGCCCTAACCCTCTCCCAGGACCCTTTCACTGAACCGCTACCATCAGCATCGACGTCTGTCATTCGTTCCCACAACCCTGAAGCTCGTTCTGGCCACTGCCCTCTTGTCAGAGTCGGATCAGAACGCTAAATGTCACTCAATTTTCCGCAGACTCCTTACCTTACAATTAATGCCAACCCTATCCCTGGTGCCAGGATCTGACACTTCACCTTCATCATTGATGTCACACTCACTTCACCTTAAACCTTAAACTTATTCTTGCCCAAAACCTCACATCAGAGGTGGATCCGAATTCTAACTGCAACCCTATCTCACCCGTACTCCTTATCGAACACATAACACTAACCCTAGATCTGACCCTTGAACCAGAATCTTCACCTTCACCGTTGCTATCAACTATGACTCCCTTAATCCTCTGACTCGATCTCACACTCACACTCAATTCAGAATTTTTCGCAAATTCTGTCCATAACCATATTTTCTGCATAGACCTCTCCTTACAGAAAACCCTAACCCTAGCCCCGGATCCTTAACCTGAATGCTCACCGTCAGCATTGGTGTCACCGATGCCACATCTTGATGATGAAGTCCAAGCTGGCCTTCACCCACACGTCAGAGTAGGATGCTTAATCTAAACATAACCACATCCAGCGCATAATCTTTAGAAAATTGCCTAACCCTAACCCTAGCACATTCCTGTGACCTGAGCCTCCAAAATCATCATGGACGTCACCCTTGCCTCACTGCGACTCAGTTGGACAGTTGCCCTAAACTTGGAGTAGGACCCTCAGTCTAAACGTACCAATTGCCTGCCCCTACAGCTTTCCAAAGACCTAACCCTAACACTGCCCATGGCTCGGGCTCCTGAGACCTCACCTTGACCATTGACGTCATCCGTGCCTCACCATAAACCTGATCCACCATCTTGCGCACCCTGTCACATCAGACTCAGAAGCTATCTCTATCCGTAAAGAGAATGTTTCTGTATACCAGAGAGAACACAGAATTTTAACCCTGCAACTGATGCCTGGACCTGTATACAGTGTGTCAGCATCGGAGACACCCAGGGATCTCCCAACACGGAAACACAATTTCACAGTCACAGTCACATCAGAGCTAGACCTTAAGTCTTATAATTAACTTATTCTTTCTGTACTAGAGCCCGAACCAGTAATTCTAACCCTAGCCATGACTCTTGGACATGCCCCTTAATCGTAACCATTGGCATCACTCACGCTTCATCGTAAACCTTTACCTCAATCCCGCACTTGCCCTCCCATCAGAGAGAAACCTGAAGCCTTTCCATAACCCTATCCTTCCTGTACACCTTACAGAACAAAACTAAACTTACTCTAGCCCTTGGGACTATACCTGAACCGACACCGTCAGCTTCAACGTCTGTCATGCCGCACCATAAGCCTGAATCTCAAGGTCGCCGTCACCCGCACGTCAGGGACAGATGCGAACTCTAAATGTAACTGCATAATCCTGTCAATCGTACTGAACACCTAACCCTCACCCTAGTGCCAAGCCCTGGACTAGATTTTTCACCCGCAGCAATGATGTCAACTAAGACACATCTTAATTCGGAGCTTGAATCTCACACTCGCACTGACATCAGAAGAGAACCCTAGTTCTTTCGGAAACCGTCTTTGCCGCACTGATTTTCTCTTACAGATAACCCTAAGCGTATCCCAGGCCCCTTTCACTGAACCGCCACCATCAGCATCGACGTCTGTCATTCCTCCCCATAATCCTGAAGCTCGTTCTGGACGCTGCCCTCATGTCAGAGTCGGATCAGTACTCTAACTGTCACTCAATCTGCAGCATACTCCTTACCTTACAACTAATGCTGACCCTATCCCTGGTACCGGGATCTGACACTTCACCTTCATCATTGTTGTGACCCTCACTTCACCTGAAACTTAAACTTATTCTTGCACTCACCCTCACATCAGAGGCGGATCCGAATTCTAACTGCAACCCTACTTCACCCGTACTCCTTATCAAACCCATAACCCTACCCTAGATCTGAACCTTGAATCAGATTATTCACCTTCATCGTTGCTACCCACTATGACACCCTTAATGGTGTGACTCGATCTCACACTCGCCCTCAATTTAGAATTGCACCCTAATTCTGTCCATAACCATATTATCTGCATAAACCTGCATAGACCTTTCCTTACAGAAAACTAACCCTGGAACAGGTTCCTTTACCTGCATGCTCACCACCAGCATTGATGTCACCGATGCCATACCTTAATGATGAAGTCCAAACTGGCCTTCACCCACACGTCAGAGTAGGATCCTCTATCTAAACATAACCACATCCACGGCATAAACTAAAACAATTCCCTATCCCTAACCCTAGCACATACCTGTGGCCTGACCATCCATAATCTCCATGGATGTGACCCTTGCCTCATTGTAAGCCTGCGACTGAATTGGACAGTTGCCCTAACCTTGCAGAAGGACCCTCAGTCTAAACGTACCAATACCCTGCCCCTACGGCTTTCCAAAATCCTAACCCTAACCCTAGCCCTGGCTCGTGGTCCTGACACCTCACCTTGATCATTGACGTCAACCATGCCTCACCATAAACCTGATCCACCATCTTGAACTCCCTTTCTCATCAGAAATAGAAGCCAACTCTATCCATAAAGCCACTGTCTCTGCATACCAGAGAGAACAAAAAATTTTAACTCTAAAACTGGTGCCTGGACCTACACACAAAGCGTCATTATCACAAATACCCAGGGATCTCCTCAACACGGAAACGCAAATTCACACTCGCACTCACATCAGAGGTAGACCCTAACCCTAATAATTAACTTATCCTTTCTGCACAACAGCCCTAACCTCTATATTCAAAGCCTAGCCATGACTCTTGGACCTGCCCCTTCACCATAACGGTTGGCATCACCTGCGCTTCATCGTAATCCTAATCTTCAATCCCGAACGTGCCCTCCCATCGGAGAGAAACTCGAAATTTTTCCATAAACCTATCCTTCTTCTACACCTTACTGAACACAATAAACTTACTCTAGCCCTCGGCATTTTACCTGATCCAAAACCAACAGCCTCAATGTCTGTCTTGCCGCACCATAAGCCTGAAGCTCAAGGTGGCCCTCGCCCTCACTTCAGGGTCAGATGCAAACTCTAAATGTTACTCCACATTCCTGTAAATCTTACTGAACACCTAACCCTAACCCTAGCGCGAAGCCTTGGACTAGATTCTTCACCTACAACATTGATGTCAACTAAGACACATCTTAACTCGGAGCCTGAATTTCACATTCTCAATCACAACAGAAGAGAACCCTTATTCTCTCGGTAACCGTCTCTTCCGCAGAGATTTTCTCTCACAGATAGCCCTAACCCTCTCCCAGGACCCTTTCACTGAACCGCTACCATCAGCATCGACGTCTGTCATTCGTTCCCACAACCCTGAAGCTCGTTCTGGCCACAGCCCTCTTGTCAGAGTCGGATCAGAACGCAATATGTCACTCAATTTTCTGCAGACTCCTTACCTTACAACTAATGCCAACCCTATCCCTGGTGCCAGGATCTGACACTTCACCTTCATCATTGATGTCACACTCACTTCACCTTAAACCTTAAACTTATTCTTGCACAAAACGTCACATCAGAGGTGGATCCGAATTCTAACTGCAAACCTATCTCACCCGTACTCCTTATCGAACACATAACCCTAACCCTAGATCTGACCCTTGAACCAGAATCTTCACCTTCACCGTTGCTATCAACTATGACTCCCTTAATCCTCTGACTCGATCTCACACTCACACTCAATTCAGAATTTTTCGCAAATTCTGTCCATAACCATATTTTCTGCATAGACCTTTCCTTACAGAAAACCCTAACCCTAGGCCCGGATCCTTAACCTGAATGCTCACCGTCAGCATTGCTGTCACCGATGCCACATCTTGATGATGAAGTCCAAGCTGGCCTTCACCCACACGTCAGAGTAGGATGCTTAATCTAAACATAACCACATCCACCGCATAAACTTTAGACAACTGCCTAACCCTAACCCTAGCACATTCCTGTGACCTGAGCCTCCAAAATCATCATGGACGTCACCCTTGCCTCACTGCGACTCAGTTGGACAGTTGCCCTAAACTTGGAGAAGGACCCTCAGTCTAAACGTACCAATTGCCTGCCCCTACAGCTTTCCAAAGACCTAACCCTAACACAACCCCTGGCTCGGGCTCCTGAGACCTCACCTTGACCATTGACGTCATCCATGCCTCACCATAAACCTGATCCACCATCTTGCGCACCCTGTCACATCAGACTCAGAAGCTATCTCTATCCGTAAAGAGAATGTTTCTGTATACCAGAGAGAACACAGAATTTTAACCCTGCAACTGATGCCTGGACCTGTATACAGTGTGTCAGCATCAGAGACACCCAGGGATCTCCCAACACGGAAACACAATTTCACAGTCACAGTCCCATCAGACCTAGACCTTAAGTCTTATAATTAACTTATTCTTTCTGTACTAGAGCCCGAACCAGTAATTCTAACCCTAGCCATGACTCTTGGACATGCCCCTTAATCGTAACCATTGGCATCACTCACGCTTCATCGTAATCCTTTACCTCAATCCCGCACTTGCCCTCCCATCAGAGAGAAACCTGAAGCCTTTCCATAACCCTATCCTTCCTGTACACCTTACAGAACAAAACTAAACTTACTCTAGCCCTTGGGACTATACCTCAACCGATACCATCAGCTTCAACGTCTGTCATGCCGCACCATAAGCCTGAATCTCAAGGTCGCCGTCACCCTCACGTCAGGGACAGATGCGAACTCTAAATGTAACTGCATAATCCTGTCAATCTTACTGAACTCCTAACCCTAACCCTAGTGCCAAGCCCTGGACTAGATTTTTCACCCGCAGCAATGATGTCAACTACGACACATCTTAATTCGCAGCTTGAATCTCACACTCGCACTGACATCAGAAGAGAACCCTAGTTCTTTCGGAAACCGTCTTTTCCGCACTGATTTTCTCTTACAGATAACCCTAAGCGTATCCCAGGCCCCTTTCACTGAACCGCCACCATCAGCATCGACGTCTGTCATTCCTACCCATAATCCTGAAGCTCGTTCTGGACGCTGCCCTCATGTCAGAGTCGGATCAGTACTCTAACTGTCACTCAATCTGCAGCATACTCCTTACCTTACAACTAATGCTGACCCTATCCCTGGTACCGGGATCTGACACTTCACCTTCATCATTGTTGTGACCCTCACTTCACCTGAAACTTAAACTTATTCTTGCACTCACCCTCACATCAGAGGCGGATCCGAATTCTAACTGCAACCCTACTTCACCCGTACTCCTTATCAAACCCATAACCCTACCCTAGATCTGAACCTTGAATCAGATTATTCACCTTCATCGTTGCTACCCACTATGACACCCTTAATGGTGTGACTCGATCTCACACTCGCCCTCAATTTAGAATTGCAACCTAATTCTGTCCATAACCATATTATCTGCATAAACCTGCATAGACCTTTCCTTACAGAAAACTCTAACCCTGGAACAGGTTCCTTTACCTGCATGCTCACCACCAGCATTGATGTCACCGATGCCATACCTTAATGATGAAGTCCAAACTGGCCTTCACCCACACGTCAGAGTAGGATCCTCTATCTAAACATAACCACATCCACGGCATAAACTAAAACAAGTCCCTATCCCTAACCCTAGCACATACCTGTGGCCTGACCATCCATAATCTCCATGGATGTGACCCTTGCCTCATTGTAAGCCTGCAACTGAATTGGACAGTTGCCCTAACCTTGCAGAAGGACCCTCAGTCTAAACGTACCAATACCCTGCCCCTACGGCTTTCCAAAATCCTAACCCTAACCCTAGCCCTGGCTCGTGGTCCTGACACCTCACCTTGACCATTGACGTCAACCATGCCTCACCATAAACCTGATCCACCATCTTGAACTCCCTTTCTCATCAGAACTAGAAGCCAACTCTATCCATAAAGCCACTGTCTCGGCATACCAGAGAGAACAAAAAATTTTAACTCTAAAACTGGTGCCTGGACCTACACACAAAGCGTCATTATCACAAAAACCCAGGGATCTCCTCAACACGGAAACGCAAATTCACACTCGCACTCACATCAGAGGTAGACCCTAACCCTAATAATTAACTTATCCTTTCTGCACAACAGCCCTAACCTCTATATTCAAAGCCTAGCCATGACTCTTGGACCTGCCCCTTCACCATAACGGTTGGCATCACCTGCGCTTCATCGTAATCCTAATCTTCAATCCCGAACGTGCCCTCCCATCGGAGAGAAACTCGAAATTTTTCCATAAACCTATCCTTCTTCTACACCTTACAGAACACAATAAACTTACTCTAGCCCTCGGCATTTTACCTGATCCAAAACCAACAGCCTCAATGTCTGTCTTGCCGCACCATAAGCCTGAAGCTCAAGGTGGCCCTCGCCCTCACTTCAGGGTCAGATGCAAACTCTAAATGTTACTCCACATTCCTGTAAATCTTACTGAACACCTAACCCTAACCCTAGCGCGAAGCCTTGGACTAGATTCTTCACCTACAACATTGATGTCAACTAAGACACATCTTAACTCGGAGCCTGAATTTCACATTCTCAATCACAACAGAAGAGAACCCTTATTCTCTCGGTAACCGTCTCTTCCGCAGAGATTTTCTCTTACACATAGCCCTAACCCTCTCCCAGGACCCTTTCACTGAACCGCTACCATCAGCATCGACGTCTGTCATTCGTTCCCACAACCCTGAAGCTCGTTCTGGCCACTGCCCTCTTGTCAGAGTCGGATCAGAACGCTAAATGTCACTCAATTTTCCGCAGACTCCTTACCTTACAATTAATGCCAACCCTATCCCTGGTGCCAGGATCTGACACTTCACCTTCATCATTGATGTCACACTCACTTCACCTTAAACCTTAAACTTATTCTTGCCCAAAACCTCACATCAGAGGTGGATCCGAATTCTAACTGCAACCCTATCTCACCCGTACTCCTTATCGAACACATAACACTAACCCTAGATCTGACCCTTGAACCAGAATCTTCACCTTCACCGTTGCTATCAACTATGACTCCCTTAATCCTCTGACTCGATCTCACACTCACACTCAATTCAGAATTTTTCGCAAATTCTGTCCATAACCATATTTTCTGCATAGACCTCTCCTTACAGAAAACCCTAACCCTAGCCCCGGATCCTTAACCTGAATGCTCACCGTCAGCATTGGTGTCACCGATGCCACATCTTGATGATGAAGTCCAAGCTGGCCTTCACCCACACGTCAGAGTAGGATGCTTAATCTAAACATAACCACATCCAGCGCATAATCTTTAGAAAATTGCCTAACCCTAACCCTAGCACATTCCTGTGACCTGAGCCTCCAAAATCATCATGGACGTCACCCTTGCCTCACTGCGACTCAGTTGGACAGTTGCCCTAAACTTGGAGTAGGACCCTCAGTCTAAACGTACCAATTGCCTGCCCCTACAGCTTTCCAAAGACCTAACCCTAACACTGCCCATGGCTCGGGCTCCTGAGACCTCACCTTGACCATTGACGTCATCCGTGCCTCACCATAAACCTGATCCACCATCTTGCGCACCCTGTCACATCAGACTCAGAAGCTATCTCTATCCGTAAAGAGAATGTTTCTGTATACCAGAGAGAACACAGAATTTTAACCCTGCAACTGATGCCTGGACCTGTATACAGTGTGTCAGCATCGGAGACACCCAGGGATCTCCCAACACGGAAACACAATTTCACAGTCACAGTCACATCAGAGCTAGACCTTAAGTCTTATAATTAACTTATTCTTTCTGTACTAGAGCCCGAACCAGTAATTCTAACCCTAGCCATGACTCTTGGACATGCCCCTTAATCGTAACCATTGGCATCACTCACGCTTCATCGTAAACCTTTACCTCAATCCCGCACTTGCCCTCCCATCAGAGAGAAACCTGAAGCCTTTCCATAACCCTATCCTTCCTGTACACCTTACAGAACAAAACTAAACTTACTCTAGCCCTTGGGACTATACCTGAACCGACACCGTCAGCTTCAACGTCTGTCATGCCGCACCATAAGCCTGAATCTCAAGGTCGCCGTCACCCGCACGTCAGGGACAGATGCGAACTCTAAATGTAACTGCATAATCCTGTCAATCGTACTGAACACCTAACCCTCACCCTAGTGCCAAGCCCTGGACTAGATTTTTCACCCGCAGCAATGATGTCAACTAAGACACATCTTAATTCGGAGCTTGAATCTCACACTCGCACTGACATCAGAAGAGAACCCTAGTTCTTTCGGAAACCGTCTTTGCCGCACTGATTTTCTCTTACAGATAACCCTAAGCGTATCCCAGGCCCCTTTCACTGAACCGCCACCATCAGCATCGACGTCTGTCATTCCTCCCCATAATCCTGAAGCTCGTTCTGGACGCTGCCCTCATGTCAGAGTCGGATCAGTACTCTAACTGTCACTCAATCTGCAGCATACTCCTTACCTTACAACTAATGCTGACCCTATCCCTGGTACCGGGATCTGACACTTCACCTTCATCATTGTTGTGACCCTCACTTCACCTGAAACTTAAACTTATTCTTGCACTCACCCTCACATCAGAGGCGGATCCGAATTCTAACTGCAACCCTACTTCACCCGTACTCCTTATCAAACCCATAACCCTACCCTAGATCTGAACCTTGAATCAGATTATTCACCTTCATCGTTGCTACCCACTATGACACCCTTAATGGTGTGACTCGATCTCACACTCGCCCTCAATTTAGAATTGCACCCTAATTCTGTCCATAACCATATTATCTGCATAAACCTGCATAGACCTTTCCTTACAGAAAACTAACCCTGGAACAGGTTCCTTTACCTGCATGCTCACCACCAGCATTGATGTCACCGATGCCATACCTTAATGATGAAGTCCAAACTGGCCTTCACCCACACGTCAGAGTAGGATCCTCTATCTAAACATAACCACATCCACGGCATAAACTAAAACAATTCCCTATCCCTAACCCTAGCACATACCTGTGGCCTGACCATCCATAATCTCCATGGATGTGACCCTTGCCTCATTGTAAGCCTGCGACTGAATTGGACAGTTGCCCTAACCTTGCAGAAGGACCCTCAGTCTAAACGTACCAATACCCTGCCCCTACGGCTTTCCAAAATCCTAACCCTAACCCTAGCCCTGGCTCGTGGTCCTGACACCTCACCTTGATCATTGACGTCAACCATGCCTCACCATAAACCTGATCCACCATCTTGAACTCCCTTTCTCATCAGAAATAGAAGCCAACTCTATCCATAAAGCCACTGTCTCTGCATACCAGAGAGAACAAAAAATTTTAACTCTAAAACTGGTGCCTGGACCTACACACAAAGCGTCATTATCACAAATACCCAGGGATCTCCTCAACACGGAAACGCAAATTCACACTCGCACTCACATCAGAGGTAGACCCTAACCCTAATAATTAACTTATCCTTTCTGCACAACAGCCCTAACCTCTATATTCAAAGCCTAGCCATGACTCTTGGACCTGCCCCTTCACCATAACCGCTGGCATCACCTGCGCTTCATCGTAATCCTAATCTTCAATCCCGAACGTGCCCTCCCATCGGAGAGAAACTCGAAATTTTTCCATAAACCTATCCTTCTTCTACACCTTACTGAACACAATAAACTTACTCTAGCCCTCGGCATTTTACCTGATCCAAAACCAACAGCCTCAATGTCTGTCTTGCCGCACCATAAGCCTGAAGCTCAAGGTGGCCCTCGCCCTCACTTCAGGGTCAGATGCAAACTCTAAATGTTACTCCACATTCCTGTAAATCTTACTGAACACCTAACCCTAACCCTAGCGCGAAGCCTTGGACTAGATTCTTCACCTACAACATTGATGTCAACTAAGACACATCTTAACTCGGAGCCTGAATTTCACATTCTCAATCACAACAGAAGAGAACCCTTATTCTCTCGGTAACCGTCTCTTCCGCAGAGATTTTCTCTCACAGATAGCCCTAACCCTCTCCCAGGACCCTTTCACTGAACCGCTACCATCAGCATCGACGTCTGTCATTCGTTCCCACAACCCTGAAGCTCGTTCTGGCCACAGCCCTCTTGTCAGAGTCGGATCAGAACGCAATATGTCACTCAATTTTCTGCAGACTCCTTACCTTACAACTAATGCCAACCCTATCCCTGGTGCCAGGATCTGACACTTCACCTTCATCATTGATGTCACACTCACTTCACCTTAAACCTTAAACTTATTCTTGCACAAAACGTCACATCAGAGGTGGATCCGAATTCTAACTGCAAACCTATCTCACCCGTACTCCTTATCGAACACATAACCCTAACCCTAGATCTGACCCTTGAACCAGAATCTTCACCTTCACCGTTGCTATCAACTATGACTCCCTTAATCCTCTGACTCGATCTCACACTCACACTCAATTCAGAATTTTTCGCAAATTCTGTCCATAACCATATTTTCTGCATAGACCTTTCCTTACAGAAAACCCTAACCCTAGGCCCGGATCCTTAACCTGAATGCTCACCGTCAGCATTGCTGTCACCGATGCCACATCTTGATGATGAAGTCCAAGCTGGCCTTCACCCACACGTCAGAGTAGGATGCTTAATCTAAACATAACCACATCCACCGCATAAACTTTAGACAATTGCCTAACCCTAACCCTAGCACATTCCTGTGACCTGAGCCTCCAAAATCATCATGGACGTCACCCTTGCCTCACTGCGACTCAGTTGGACAGTTGCCCTAAACTTGGAGAAGGACCCTCAGTCTAAACGTACCAATTGCCTGCCCCTACAGCTTTCCAAAGACCTAACCCTAACACAACCCCTGGCTCGGGCTCCTGAGACCTCACCTTGACCATTGACGTCATCCATGCCTCACCATAAACCTGATCCACCATCTTGCGCACCCTGTCACATCAGACTCAGAAGCTATCTCTATCCGTAAAGAGAATGTTTCTGTATACCAGAGAGAACACAGAATTTTAACCCTGCAACTGATGCCTGGACCTGTATACAGTGTGTCAGCATCAGAGACACCCAGGGATCTCCCAACACGGAAACACAATTTCACAGTCACAGTCCCATCAGACCTAGACCTTAAGTCTTATAATTAACTTATTCTTTCTGTACTAGAGCCCGAACCAGTAATTCTAACCCTAGCCATGACTCTTGGACATGCCCCTTAATCGTAACCATTGGCATCACTCACGCTTCATCGTAATCCTTTACCTCAATCCCGCACTTGCCCTCCCATCAGAGAGAAACCTGAAGCCTTTCCATAACCCTATCCTTCCTGTACACCTTACAGAACAAAACTAAACTTACTCTAGCCCTTGGGACTATACCTCAACCGATACCATCAGCTTCAACGTCTGTCATGCCGCACCATAAGCCTGAATCTCAAGGTCGCCGTCACCCTCACGTCAGGGACAGATGCGAACTCTAAATGTAACTGCATAATCCTGTCAATCTTACTGAACTCCTAACCCTAACCCTAGTGCCAAGCCCTGGACTAGATTTTTCACCCGCAGCAATGATGTCAACTACGACACATCTTAATTCGCAGCTTGAATCTCACACTCGCACTGACATCAGAAGAGAACCCTAGTTCTTTCGGAAACCGTCTTTTCCGCACTGATTTTCTCTTACAGATAACCCTAAGCGTATCCCAGGCCCCTTTCACTGAACCGCCACCATCAGCATCGACGTCTGTCATTCCTACCCATAATCCTGAAGCTCGTTCTGGACGCTGCCCTCATGTCAGAGTCGGATCAGTACTCTAACTGTCACTCAATCTGCAGCATACTCCTTACCTTACAACTAATGCTGACCCTATCCCTGGTACCGGGATCTGACACTTCACCTTCATCATTGTTGTGACCCTCACTTCACCTGAAACTTAAACTTATTCTTGCACTCACCCTCACATCAGAGGCGGATCCGAATTCTAACTGCAACCCTACTTCACCCGTACTCCTTATCAAACCCATAACCCTACCCTAGACCTGAACCTTGAATCAGATTATTCACCTTCATCGTTGCTACCCACTATGACACCCTTAATGGTGTGACTCGATCTCACACTCGCCCTCAATTTAGAATTGCAACCTAATTCTGTCCATAACCATATTATCTGCATAAACCTGCATAGACCTTTCCTTACAGAAAACTCTAACCCTGGAACAGGTTCCTTTACCTGCATGCTCACCACCAGCATTGATGTCACCGATGCCATACCTTAATGATGAAGTCCAAACTGGCCTTCACCCACACGTCAGAGTAGGATCCTCTATCTAAACATAACCACATCCACGGCATAAACTAAAACAAGTCCCTATCCCTAACCCTAGCACATACCTGTGGCCTGACCATCCATAATCTCCATGGATGTGACCCTTGCCTCATTGTAAGCCTGCAACTGAATTGGACAGTTGCCCTAACCTTGCAGAAGGACCCTCAGTCTAAACGTACCAATACCCTGCCCCTACGGCTTTCCAAAATCCTAACCCTAACCCTAGCCCTGGCTCGTGGTCCTGACACCTCACCTTGACCATTGACGTCAACCATGCCTCACCATAAACCTGATCCACCATCTTGAACTCCCTTTCTCATCAGAACTAGAAGCCAACTCTATCCATAAAGCCACTGTCTCGGCATACCAGAGAGAACAAAAAATTTTAACTCTAAAACTGGTGCCTGGACCTACACACAAAGCGTCATTATCACAAAAACCCAGGGATCTCCTCAACACGGAAACGCAAATTCACACTCGCACTCACATCAGAGGTAGACCCTAACCCTAATAATTAACTTATCCTTTCTGCACAACAGCCCTAACCTCTATATTCAAAGCCTAGCCATGACTCTTGGACCTGCCCCTTCACCATAACGGTTGGCATCACCTGCGCTTCATCGTAATCCTAATCTTCAATCCCGAACGTGCCCTCCCATCGGAGAGAAACTCGAAATTTTTCCATAAACCTATCCTTCTTCTACACCTTACAGAACACAATAAACTTACTCTAGCCCTCGGCATTTTACCTGATCCAAAACCAACAGCCTCAATGTCTGTCTTGCCGCACCATAAGCCTGAAGCTCAAGGTGGCCCTCGCCCTCACTTCAGGGTCAGATGCAAACTCTAAATGTTACTCCACATTCCTGTAAATCTTACTGAACACCTAACCCTAACCCTAGCGCGAAGCCTTGGACTAGATTCTTCACCTACAACATTGATGTCAACTAAGACACATCTTAACTCGGAGCCTGAATTTCACATTCTCAATCACAACAGAAGAGAACCCTTATTCTCTCGGTAACCGTCTCTTCCGCAGAGATTTTCTCTTACACATAGCCCTAACCCTCTCCCAGGACCCTTTCACTGAACCGCTACCATCAGCATCGACGTCTGTCATTCGTTCCCACAACCCTGAAGCTCGTTCTGGCCACTGCCCTCTTGTCAGAGTCGGATCAGAACGCTAAATGTCACTCAATTTTCCGCAGACTCCTTACCTTACAATTAATGCCAACCCTATCCCTGGTGCCAGGATCTGACACTTCACCTTCATCATTGATGTCACACTCACTTCACCTTAAACCTTAAACTTATTCTTGCCCAAAACCTCACATCAGAGGTGGATCCGAATTCTAACTGCAACCCTATCTCACCCGTACTCCTTATCGAACACATAACACTAACCCTAGATCTGACCCTTGAACCAGAATCTTCACCTTCACCGTTGCTATCAACTATGACTCCCTTAATCCTCTGACTCGATCTCACACTCACACTCAATTCAGAATTTTTCGCAAATTCTGTCCATAACCATATTTTCTGCATAGACCTCTCCTTACAGAAAACCCTAACCCTAGCCCCGGATCCTTAACCTGAATGCTCACCGTCAGCATTGGTGTCACCGATGCCACATCTTGATGATGAAGTCCAAGCTGGCCTTCACCCACACGTCAGAGTAGGATGCTTAATCTAAACATAACCACATCCAGCGCATAATCTTTAGAAAATTGCCTAACCCTAACCCTAGCACATTCCTGTGACCTGAGCCTCCAAAATCATCATGGACGTCACCCTTGCCTCACTGCGACTCAGTTGGACAGTTGCCCTAAACTTGGAGTAGGACCCTCAGTCTAAACGTACCAATTGCCTGCCCCTACAGCTTTCCAAAGACCTAACCCTAACACTGCCCATGGCTCGGGCTCCTGAGACCTCACCTTGACCATTGACGTCATCCGTGCCTCACCATAAACCTGATCCACCATCTTGCGCACCCTGTCACATCAGACTCAGAAGCTATCTCTATCCGTAAAGAGAATGTTTCTGTATACCAGAGAGAACACAGAATTTTAACCCTGCAACTGATGCCTGGACCTGTATACAGTGTGTCAGCATCGGAGACACCCAGGGATCTCCCAACACGGAAACACAATTTCACAGTCACAGTCACATCAGAGCTAGACCTTAAGTCTTATAATTAACTTATTCTTTCTGTACTAGAGCCCGAACCAGTAATTCTAACCCTAGCCATGACTCTTGGACATGCCCCTTAATCGTAACCATTGGCATCACTCACGCTTCATCGTAAACCTTAACCTCAATCCCGCACTTGCCCTCCCATCAGAGAGAAACCTGAAGCCTTTCCATAACCCTATCCTTCCTGTACACCTTACAGAACAAAACTAAACTTACTCTAGCCCTTGGGACTATACCTGAACCGACACCATCAGCTTCAACGTCTGTCATGCCGCACCATAAGCCTGAATCTCAAGGTCGCCGTCACCCGCACGTCAGGGACAGATGCGAACTCTAAATGTAACTGCATAATCCTGTCAATCGTACTGAACACCTAACCCTCACCCTAGTGCCAAGCCCTGGACTAGATTTTTCACCCGCAGCAATGATGTCAACTACGACACATCTTAATTCGGAGCTTGAATCTCACACTCGCACTGACATCAGAAGAGAACCCTAGTTCTTTCGGAAACCGTCTTTGCCGCACTGATTTTCTCTTACAGATAACCCTAAGCGTATCCCAGGCCCCTTTCACTGAACCGCCACCATCAGCATCGACGTCTGTCATTCCTCCCCATAATCCTGAAGCTCGTTCTGGACGCTGCCCTCATGTCAGAGTCGGATCAGTACTCTAACTGTCACTCAATCTGAAGCATACTCCTTACCTTACAACTAATGCTGACCCTATCCCTGGTACCGGGATCTGACACTTCACCTTCATCATTCTTGTGAACCTCACTTCACCTGAAACTTAAACTTATTCTTGCACTCACCCTCACATCAGAGGCGGATCCGAATTCTAACTGCAACCCTACTTCACCCGTACTCCTTATCAAACCCATAACCCTACCCTAGATCTGAACCTTGAATCAGATTATTCACCTTCATCGTTGCTACCCACTATGACACCCTTAATGGTGTGACTCGATCTCACACTCGCCCTCAATTTAGAATTGCACCCTAATTCTGTCCATAACCATATTATCTGCATAAACCTGCATAGACCTTTCCTTACAGAAAACTCTAACCCTGGAACAGGTTCCTTTACCTGCATGCTCACCACCAGCATTGATGTCACCGATGCCATACCTTAATGATGAAGTCCAAACTGGCCTTCACCCACACGTCAGAGTAGGATCCTCTATCTAAACATAACCACATCCACGGCATAAACTAAAACAATTCCCTATCCCTAACCCTAGCACATACCTGTGGCCTGACCATCCATAATCTCCATGGCTGTGACCCTTGCCTCATTGTAAGCCTGGGACTGAATTGGACAGTTGCCCTAACCTTGCAGAAGGACCCTCAGTCTAAACGTACCAATACCTTGCCCCTACGGCTTTCCAAAATCCTAACCCTAACCCTAGCCCTGGCTCGTGGTCCTGACACCTCACTTGACCATTGACGTCAACCATGCCTCACCATAAACCTGATCCACCATCTTGAACTCCCTTTCTCATCAGAACTAGAAGCCAACTCTATCCATAAAGCCACTGTCTCTGCATACCAGAGAGAACAAAAAATTTTAACTCTAAAACTGGTGCCTGGACCTACACACAAAGCGTCATTATCACAAATACCCAGGGATCTCCTCAACACGGAAACGCAAATTCACACTCGCACTCACATCAGAGGTAGACCCTAACCCTAATAATTAACTTATCCTTTCTGCAGAAGAGCCCTAACCTCTATATTCAAAGCCTAGCCATGACTCTTGGACCTGCCCCTTCACCATAACTGCTGGCATCACGTGCGCTTCATCGTAATCCTAATCTTCAATCCCGAACGTGCCCTCCCATCGGAGAGAAACTCGAAATTTTTCCATAAACCTATCCTTCTTCTACACCTTACAGAACACAATAAACTTACTCTAGCCCTCGGCATTTTACCTGATCCAAAACCAACAGCCTCAGTGTCTGTCTTGCCGCACCATAAGCCTGAAGCTCAAGGTGGCCCTCGCCCTCACTTCAGGGTCAGATGCAAACTCTAAATGTTACTCCACATTCCTGTAAATCTTACTGAACACCTAACCCCAACCCTAGCGCGAAGCCTTGGACTAGATTCTTCACCTACAACAGTGATGTCAACTAAGACACATCTTAACTCGGAGCCTGAATTTCACATTCTCAATCACAACGGAAGAGAACCCTTATTCTCTCGGTAACCGTCTCTTCCGCAGAGATTTTCTCTTACACATAGCCGTAACCCTCTCCCAGGACCCTTTCACTGAACCGCTACCATCAGCATCGACGTCTGTCATTCGTTCCCACAACCCTGAAGCTCGTTCTGGCCACTGCCCTCTTGTCAGAGTCGGATCAGAACGCTAAATGTCACTCAATTTTCCGCAGACTCCTTACCTTACAACTAATGCCAACCCTATCCCTGGTGCCAGGATCTGACACTTCACCTTCGTCATTGATGTCACACTCACTTCACCTTAAACCTTAAACTTATTCTTGCCCAAAACCTCACATCAGAGGTGGATCCGAATTCTAACTGCAACCCTATCTCACCTGTACTCCTTATCGAACACATAACACTAACCCTAGATCTGACCCTTGAACCAGAATCTTCACCTTCACCGTTGCTATCAACTATGACTCCCTTAATCCTCTGACTCGATCTCACACTCACACTCAATTCAGAATTTTTCGCAAATTCTGTCCATAACCATATTTTCTGCATAGACCGCTCCTTACAGAAAACCCTAACCCTAGCCCCGGATCCTTAACCTGAATGCTCACCGTCAGCATTGGTGTCACCGATGCCACATCTTGATGATGAAGTCCAAGCTGGCCTTCACCCACACGTCAGAGTAGGATGCTTAATCTAAACATAACCACATCCACCGCATAAACTTTAGACAATTGCCTAACCCTAACCCTAGCACATTCCTGTGACCTGATCCTCCAAAATCATCATGGACGTCACCCTTGCCTCACTGCGACTCAGTTGGACAGTTGCCCTAAACTTGGAGAAGGACCCTCAGTCTAAACGTACCAATTGCCTGCCCCTACAGCTTTCCAAAGACCTAACCCTAACACTACCCCTGGCTCGGGCTCCTGAGACCTCACCTTGACCATTGACGTCATCCGTGCCTCACCATAAACCTGATCCACCATCTTGCGCACCCTGTCACATCAGACTCAGAAGCTATCTCTATCCGTAAAGAGAATGTTTCTGTATACCAGAGAGAACACAGAATTTTAACCCTGCAACTGATGCCTGGACCTGTATACAGTGTGTCAGCATCGGAGACACCCAGGGATCTCCCAACACGGAAACACAATTTCACAGTCACAGTCACAACAGAGCTAGACCTTAAGTCTTATAATTAACTTATTCTTTCTGTACTAGAGCCCGAACCAGTAATTCTAACCCTAGCCATGACTCTTGGACATGCCCCTTAATCGTAACCATTGGCATCACTCACGCTTCATCGTAAACCTTTACCTCAATCCCGCACTTGCCCTCCCATCAGAGAGAAACCTGAAGCCTTTCCATAACCCTATCCTTCCTGTACACCTTACAGAACAAAACTAAACTTACTCTAGCCCTTGGGACTATACCTGAACCGACACCATCAGCTTCAACGTCTGTCATGCCGCACCATAAGCCTGAATCTCAAGGTCGCCGTCACCCGCACGTCAGGGACAGATGCGAACTCTAAATGTAACTGCATAATCCTGTCAATCGTACTGAACACCTAACCCTAACCCTAGTGCCAAGCCCTGGACTAGATTTTTCACCCGCAGCAATGATGTAAACTACGACACATCTTAATTCGGAGCTTGAATCTCACACTCGCACTGACATCAGAAGAGAACCCTAGTTCTTTCGGAAACCGTCTTTTCCGCACTGATTTTCTCTTACAGATAACCCTAAGCGTATCCCAGGCTCCTTTCACTGAACCGCCACCATCAGCATCGACGTCTGTCATTCCTCCCCATAATCCTGAAGCTCGTTCTGGACGCTGCCCTCATGTCAGAATCGGATCAGTACTCTAACTGTCACTCAATCTGCAGCATACTCCTTACCTTACAACTAATGCTGTCCCTATCCCTGGTACCGGGATCTGACACTTCACCTTCATCATTGTTGTGACCCTCACTTCACCTGAAACTTAAACTTATTCTTGCACTCACCCTCACATCAGAGGCGGATCCGAATTCTAACTGCAACCCTACTTCACCCGTACTCCTTATCAAACCCATAACCCTACCCTAGATCTGAACCTTGAATCAGATTATTCACCTTCATCGTTGCTACCCACTATGACACCCTTAATGGTGTGACTCGATCTCACACTCGCCCTCAATTTAGAATTGCACCCTAATTCTGTCCATAACCATATTATCTGCATAAACCTGCATAGACCTTTCCTTACAGAAAACTCTAACCCTGGAACAGGTTCCTTTACCTGCATGCTCACCACCAGCATTGATGTCACCGATGCCATACCTTAATGATGAAGTCCAAACTGGCCTTCACCCACACGTCAGAGTAGGATCCTCTATCTAAACATAACCACATCCACGGCATAAACTAAAACAATTCCCTATCCCTAACCCTAGCACATACCTGTGGCCTGACCATCCATAATCTCCATGGATGTGACCCTTGCCTCATTGTAAGCCTGCGACTGAATTGGACAGTTGCCCTAACCTTGCAGAAGGACCCTCAGTTTAAAAGTACCAATACCCTGCCCCTACGGCTTTCCAAAATCCTAACCCTAACCCTAGCCCTGGCTCGTGGTCCTGACACCTCACCTTGACCATTGACGTCAACCATGCCTCACCATAAACCTGATCCACCATCTTGAACTCCCTTTCTCATCAGAAATAGAAGCCAACTCTATCCATAAAGCCACTGTCTCTGCATACCAGAGAGAAAAAAAATTTTAACTCTAAAACTGGTGCCTGGACCTACACACAAAGCGTCATTATCACAAACACCCAGGGATCTCCTCAACACGGAAACGCAAATTCACACTCGCAGTCACATCAGAGGTAGACCCTAACCCTAATAATTAACTTATCCTTTCTGCACAACAGCCCTAACCTCTATATTCAAAGCCTAGTCATGACTCTTGGACCTGCCCCTTCACCATAACCGTTGGCATCACATGCGCTTCATCGTAATCCTAATCTTCAATCCCGAACGTGCCCTCCCATCGGAGAGAAACTCGAAATTTTTCCATAAACCTATCCTTCTTCTACACCTTACAGAACACAATAAACTTACTCTAGCCCTCGGCATTTTACCTGATCCAAAACCAACAGCCTCAATGTCTGTCTTGCCGCACCATAAGCCTGAAGCTCAAGGTGGCCCTCGCCCTCACTTCAGGGTCAGATGCAAACTCTAAATGTTACTCCACATTCCTGTAAATCTTACTGAACACCTAACCCTAACCCTAGCGCGAAGCCTTGGACTAGATTCTTCACCTACAACATTGATGTCAACTAAGACACATCTTAACTCGGAGCCTGAATTTCACATTCTCAATCACAACAGAAGAGAACCCTTATTCTCTCAGTAACCGTCTCTTCCGCAGAGATTTTCTCTTACAGATAGCCCTAACCCTCTCCCAGGACCCTTTCACTGAACCGCTACCATCAGCATCGACGTCTGTCATTCGTTCCCACAACCCTGAAGCTCGTTCTGGCCACTGCCCTCTTGTCAGAGTCGGATCAGAACGCTAAATGTCACTCAATTTTCCGCAGACTCCTTACCTTACAACTAATGCCAACCCTATCCCTGGTGCCAGGATCTGACACTTCACCTTCATCATTGATGTCACACTCACTTCACCTTAAACCTTAAACTTATTCTTGCCCAAAACCTCACATCAGAGGTGGATCCGAATTCTAACTGCAACCCTATCTCACCCGTACTCCTTATCGAACACATAACACTAACCCTAGATCTGACCCTTTAACCAGAATCTTCACCTTCACCGTTGCTATCAACTATGACTCCCTTAATCCTCTGACTCGATCTCACACTCACACTCAATTCAGAATTTTTCGCAAATTCTGTCCATAACCATATTTTCTGCATAGACCTCTCCTTACAGAAAACCCTAACCCTAGCCCTGGATCCTTAACCTGAATGCTCACCGTCAGCATTGGTGTCACCGATGCCACATCTTGATGATGAAGTCCAAGCTGGCCTTCACCCACACGTCAGAGTAGGATGCTTAATCTAAACATAACCACATCCACCGCATAAACTTTAGACAATTGCCTAACCCTAACCCTAGCACATTCCTGTGACCTGATCCTCCAAAATCATCATGGACGTCACCCTTGCCTCACTGCGACTCAGTTGGACAGTTGCCCTAAACTTGGAGAAGGACCCTCAGTCTAAACGTACCAATTGCCTGCCCCTACAGCTTTCCAAAGACCTAACCCTAACACTACCCCTGGCTCGGGCTCCTGAGACCTCACCTTGACCATTGACGTCATCCGTGCCTCACCATAAACCTGATCCACCATCTTGCGCACCCTGTCACATCAGACTCAGAAGCTATCTCTATCCGTAAAGAGAATGTTTCTGTATACCAGAGAGAACACAGAATTTTAACCCTGCAACTGATTCCTGGACCTGTATACAGTGTGTCAGCATCGGAGACACCCAGGGATCTCCCAACACGGAAACACAATTTCACAGTCACAGTCACATCAGAACTAGACCTTAAGTCTTATAATTAACTTATTCTTTCTGTACTAGAGCACGAACCAGTAATTCTAACCCTAGCCATGACTCTTGGACATGCCCCTTAATCGTAACCATTGGCATCACTCACGCTTCATCGTAATCCTTTACCTCAATCCCGCACTTGCCCTCCCATCAGAGAGAAACCTGAAGCCTTTCCATAACCCTATCCTTCCTGTACACCTTACAGAACAAAACTAAACTTACTCTAGCCCTTGGGACTATACCTGAACCGACACCATCAGCTTCAACGTCTGTCATGCCGCACCATAAGCCTGAATCTCAAGGTCGCCGTCACCCTCACGTCAGGGACAGATGCGAACTCTAAATGTAACTGCATAATCCTGTCAATCGTACTGAACACCTAACCCTAACCCTAGTGCCAAGCCCTGGACTAGATTTTTCACCCGCAGCAATGATGTCAACTACGACACATCTTAATTCGGAGCTTGAATCTCACACTCGCACTGACATCAGAAGAGAACCCTAGTTCTTTCGGAAACCGTCTTTTCCGCACTGATTTTCTCTTACAGATAACCCTAAGCGTATCCCAGGCTCCTTTCACTGAACCGCCACCATCAGCATCGACGTCTGTCATTCCTCCCCATAATCCTGAAGCTCGTTCTGGACGCTGCCCTCATGTCAGAGTCGGATCAGTACTCTAACTGTCACTCAATCTGCAGCATACTCCTTACCTTACAACTAATGCTGACCCTATCCCTGTTTCCGGGATCTGATACTTCAACTTCATCATTGTTGTGACCCTCACTTCACCTGAAACTTAAACTTATTCTTGCACTCACCCTCACATCAGAGGCGGATCCGAATTCTAACTGCAACCCTACTTCACCCGTACTCCTTATCAAACCCATAACCCTACCCTAGATCTGAACTTTGAATCAGATTATTCACCTTCATCGTTGCTACCCACTATGACACCCTTAATGGTGTGACTCGATCTCACACTCGCCCTCAATTTAGAATTGCACCCTAATTCTGTCCATAACCATATTATCTGCATAAACCTGCATAGACTTTTCCTTACAGAAAACTCTAACCCTGGAACAGGTTCCTTTACCTGCATGCTCACCACCAGCATTGATGTCACCGATGCCATACCTTAATGATGAAGTCCAAACTGGCCTTCACCCACACGTCAGAGTAGGATCCTCTATCTAAACATAACCACATCCACGGCATAAACAAAAACAATTCCCTATCCCTAACCCTAGCACATACCTGTGGCCTGACCATCCATAATCTCCATGGATGTGACCCTTGCCTCATTGTAAGCCTGCGACTGAATTGGACAGTTGCCCTAACCTTGCAGAAGGACCCTCAGTCTAAACGTACCAATACCCTGCCCCTACGGCTTTCCAAAATCCTAACCCTAACCCTAGCCCTGGCTCGTGGTCCTGACACCTCACCTTGACCATTGACGTCAACCATGCCTCACCATAAACCTGATCCACCATCTTGTACTCCCTTTCTCATCAGAAATAGAAGCCAACTCTATCCATAAAGCCACTGTCTCTGCATACCAGAGAGAACAAAAAATTTTAACTCTAAAACTGGTGCCTGGACCTACACACAAAGCGTCATTATCACAAACACCCAGGGATCTCCTCAACACGGAAACGCAAATTCACACTCGCACTCACATCAGAGGTAGACCCTAACCCTAATAATTAACTTATCCTTTCTGCACAACAGCCCTAACCTCTATATTCAAAGCCTAGCCATGACTCTTGGACCTGCCCCTTCACCATAACCGTTGGCATCACCTGCGCTTCATCGTAATCCTAATCTTCAATCCCGAACGTGCCCTCCCATCGGAGAGAAACTCGAAATTTTTCCATAAACCTATCCTTCTTCTACACCTTACAGAACACAATAAACTTACTCTAGCCCTCGGCATTTTACCTGATCCAAAACCAACAGCCTCAATGTCTGTCTTGCCGCACCATAAGCCTGAAGCTCAAGGTGGCCCTCGCCCTCACTTCAGGGTCAGATGCAATCTCTAAATGTTACTCCACATTCCTGTAAATCTTCCTGAACACCTAACCCTAACCCTAGCGCGAAGCCTTGGACTAGATTCTTCACCTACAACATTGATGTCAACTAAGACACATCTTAACTCGGAGACTGAATTTCACATTCTCAATCACAACAGAAGAGAACCCTTATTCTCTCGGTAACCGTCTCTTCCGCAGAGATTTTCTCTCACAGATAGCCCTAACCCTCTCCCAGGACCCTTTCACTGAACCGCTACCATCAGCATCGACGTCTGTCATTCGTTCCCACAACCCTGAAGCTCGTTCTGGCCACTGCCCTCTTGTCAGAGTCGGATCAGAACGCTAAATGTCACTCAATTTTCCGCAGACTCCTTACCTTACTACTAATGCCAACCCTATCCCTGGTGCCAGGATCTGACACTTCACCTTCATCATTGATGTCACACTCACTTCACCTTAAACCTTAAACTTATTCTTGCCCAAAACCTCACATCAGAGGTGGATCCGAATTCTAACTGCAACCCTATCTCACCCGTACTCCTTATCGAACACATAACACTAACCCTAGATCTGACCCTTGAACCAGAATCTTCACCTTCACCGTTGCTATCAACTATGACTCCCTTAATCCTCTGACTCGATCTCACACTCACACTCAATTCAGAATTTTTCGCAAATTCTGTCCATAACCATATTTTCTGCATAGACCTCTCCTTACAGAAAACCCTAACCCTAGCCCCGGATCCTTAACCTGAATGCTCACCGTCAGCATTGGTGTCACCGATGCCACATCTTGATGATGAAGTCAAAGCTGGCCTTCACCCACACGTCAGAGTAGGATGCTTAATCTAAACATAACCACATCCACCGCATAAACTTTAGACAATTGCCTAACCCTAACCCTAGCACATTCCTGTGACCTGATCCTCCAAAATCATCATGGACGTCACCCTTGCCTCACTGCGACTCAGTTGGACAGTTGCCCTAAACTTGGAGAAGGACCCTCAGTCTAAACGTACCAATTGCCTGCCCCTACAGCTTTCCAAAGACCTAACCCTAACACTACCCCTGGCTCGGGCTCCTGAGACCTCACCTTGACCATTGACGTCATCCGTGCCTCACCATAAACCTGATCCACCATCTTGCGCACCCTGTCACATCAGACTCAGAAGCTATCTCTATCCGTAAAGAGAATGTTTCTGTATACCAGAGAGAACACAGAATTTTAACCCTGCAACTGATGCCTGGACCTGTATACAGTGTGTCAGCATCGGAGACACCCAGGGATCTCCCAACACGGAAACACAATTTCACAGTCACAGTCACATCAGAGCTAGACCTTAAGTCTTATAATTAACTTATTCTTTCTGTACTAGAGCCCGAACCAGTAATTCTAACCCTAGCCATGACTCTTGGACATGCCCCTTAATCGTAACCATTGGCATCACTCACGCTTCATCGTAATCCTTTACCTCAATCCCGCACTTGCCCTCCCATCAGAGAGAAACCTGAAGCCTTTCCATAACCCTATCCTTCCTGTACACCTTACAGAACAAAACTAAACTTACTCTAGCCCTTGGGACTATACCTGAACCGACACCATCAGCTTCAACGTCTGTCATGCCGCACCATAAGCCTGAATCTCAAGGTCGCCGTCACCCGCACGTCAGGGACAGATGCGAACTCTAAATGTAACTGCATAATTCTGTCAATCGTACTGAACACCTAACCCTAACCCTAGTGCCAAGCCCTGGACTAGATTTTTCACCCGCAGCAATGATGTCAACTACGACACATCTTAATTCGGAGCTTGAATCTCACACTCGCACTGACATCAGAAGAGAACCCTAGTTCTTTCGGAAACCGTCTTTTCCGCACTGATTTTCTCTTACAGATAACCCTAAGCGTATCCCAGGCTCCTTTCACTGAACCGCCACCATCAGCATCGACGTCTGTCATTCCTCCCCATAATCCTGAAGCTCGTTCTGGACGGTGCCCTCATGTCAGAGTCGGATCAGTACTCTAACTGTCACTCAATCTGCAGCATACTCCTTACCTTACAACTAATGCTGACCCTATCCCTGGTACCGGGATCTGACACTTCACCTTCATCATTGTTGTGACCCTCACTTCACCTGAAACTTAAACTTATTCTTGCACTCACCCTCACATCAGAGGCGGATCCGAATTCTAACTGCAACCCTACTTCACCCGTACTCCTTATCAAACCCATAACCCTACCCTAGATCTGAACCTTGAATCAGATTATTCACCTTCATCGTTGCTACCCACTATGACACCCTTAATGGTGTGACTCGATCTCACACTCGCCCTCAATTTAGAATTGCACCCTAATTCTGTCCATAACCATATTATCTGCATAAACCTGCATAGACCTTTCCTTACAGAAAACTCTAACCCTGGAACAGGTTCCTTTACCTGCATGCTCACCACCAGCGTTGATGTCACCGATGCCATACCTTAATGATGAAGTCCAAACTGGCCTTCACCCACACGTCAGAGTAGGATCCTCTATCTAAACATAACCACATCCACGGCATAAACAAAAACAATTCCCTATCCCTAACCCTAGCACATACCTGTGGCCTGACCATCCATAATCTCCATGGATGTGACCCTTGCCTCATTGGAAGCCTGCGACTGAATTGGACGGTTGCCCTAACCTTGCAGAAGGACCCTCAGTCTAAACGTACCAATACCCTGCCCCTACGGCTTTCCAAAATCCTAACCCTAACCCTAGCCCTGGCTCGTGGTCCTGACACCTCACCTTGACCATTGACGTCAACCATGCCTCACCATAAACCTGATCCACCATCTTGAACTCCCTTTCTCATCAGAAATAGAAGCCAACTCTATCCATAAAGCCACTGTCTCTGCATACCAGAGAGAACAAAAAATTTTAACTCTAAAACTGGTGCCTGGACCTACACACAAAGCGTCATTATCACAAACACCCAGGGATCTCCTCAACACGGAAACGCAAATTCACACTCGCACTCACATCAGAGGTAGACCCTAACCCTAATAATTAACTTATCCTTTCTGCACAACAGCCCTAACCTCTATATTCAAAGCCTAGCCATGACTCTTGGACCTGCCCCTTCACCATAACCGTTGGCATCACCTGCGCTTCATCGTAATCCTAATCTTCAATCCCGAACGTGCCCTCCCATCGGAGAGAAACTCGAAATTTTTCCATAAACCTATCCTTCTTCTACACCTTACAGAACACAATAAACTTACTCTAGCCCTCGGCATTTTACCTGATCCAAAACCAACAGCCTCAATGTCTGTCTTGCCGCACCATAAGCCTGAAGCTCAAGGTGGCCCTCGCCCTCACTTCAGGGTCAGATGCAATCTCTAAATGTTACTCCACATTCCTGTAAATCTTCCTGAACACCTAACCCTAACCCTAGCGCGAAGCCTTGGACTAGATTCTTCACCTACAACATTGATGTCAACTAAGACACATCTTAACTCGGAGACTGAATTTCACATTCTCAATCACAACAGAAGAGAACCCTTATTCTCTCGGTAACCGTCTCTTCCGCAGAGATTTTCTCTCACAGATAGCCCTAACCCTCTCCCAGGACCCTTTCACTGAACCGCTACCATCAGCATCGACGTCTGTCATTCGTTCCCACAACCCTGAAGCTCGTTCTGGCCACTGCCCTCTTGTCAGAGTCGGATCAGAACGCTAAATGTCACTCAATTTTCCGCAGACTCCTTACCTTACAACTAATGCCAACCCTATCCCTGGTGCCAGGATCTGACACTTCACCTTCATCATTGATGTCACACTCACTTCACCTTAAACCTTAAACTTATTCTTGCCCAAAACCTCACATCAGAGGTGGATCCGAATTCTAACTGCAACCCTATCTCACCCGTACTCCTTATCGAACACATAACACTAACCCTAGATCTGACCCTTGAACCAGAATCTTCACCTTCACCGTTGCTATCAACTATGACTCCCTTAATCCTCTGACTCGATCTCACACTCACACTCAATTCAGAATTTTTCGCAAATTCTGTCCATAACCATATTTTCTGCATAGACCTCTCCTTACAGAAAACCCTAACCCTAGCCCCGGATCCTTAACCTGAATGCTCACCGTCAGCATTGGTGTCACCGATGCCACATCTTGATGATGAAGTCCAAGCTGGCCTTCACCCACACGTCAGAGTAGGATGCTTAATCTAAACATAACCACATCCACCGCATAAACTTTAGACAATTGCCTAACCCTAACCCTAGCACATTCCTGTGACCTGATCCTCCAAAATCATCATGGACGTCACCCTTGCCTCACTGCGACTCAGTTGGACAGTTGCCCTAAACTTGGAGAAGGACCCTCAGTCTAAACGTACCAATTGCCTGCCCCTACAGCTTTCCAAAGACCTAACCCTAACACTACCCCTGGCTCGGGCTCCTGAGACCTCACCTTGACCATTGACGTCATCCGTGCCTCACCATAAACCTGATCCACCATCTTGCGCACCCTGTCACATCAGACTCAGAAGCTATCTCTATCCGTAAAGAGAATGTTTCTGTATACCAGAGAGAACACAGAATTTTAACCCTGCAACTGATGCCTGGACCTGTATACAGTGTGTCAGCATCGGAGACACCCAGGGATCTCCCAACACGGAAACACAATTTCACAGTCACAGTCACATCAGAGCTAGACCTTAAGTCTTATAATTAACTTATTCTTTCTGTACTAGAGCCCGAACCAGTAATTCTAACCCTAGCCATGACTCTTGGACATGCCCCTTAATCGTAACCATTGGCATCACTCACGCTTCATCGTAATCCTTTACCTCAATCCCGCACTTGCCCTCCCATCAGAGAGAAACCTGAAGCCTTTCCATAACCCTATCCTTCCTGTACACCTTACAGAACAAAACTAAACTTACTCTAGCCCTTGGGACTATACCTGAACCGACACCATCAGCTTCAACGTCTGTCATGCCGCACCATAAGCCTGAATCTCAAGGTCGCCGTCACCCGCACGTCAGGGACAGATGCGAACTCTAAATGTAACTGCATAATTCTGTCAATCGTACTGAACACCTAACCCTAACCCTAGTGCCAAGCCCTGGACTAGATTTTTCACCCGCAGCAATGATGTCAACTACGACACATCTTAATTCGGAGCTTGAATCTCACACTCGCACTGACATCAGAAGAGAACCCTAGTTCTTTCGGAAACCGTCTTTTCCGCACTGATTTTCTCTTACAGATAACCCTAAGCGTATCCCAGGCTCCTTTCACTGAACCGCCACCATCAGCATCGACGTCTGTCATTCCTCCCCATAATCCTGAAGCTCGTTCTGGACGGTGCCCTCATGTCAGAGTCGGATCAGTACTCTAACTGTCACTCAATCTGCAGCATACTCCTTACCTTACAACTAATGCTGACCCTATCCCTGGTACCGGGATCTGACACTTCACCTTCATCATTGTTGTGACCCTCACTTCACCTGAAACTTAAACTTATTCTTGCACTCACCCTCACATCAGAGGCGGATCCGAATTCTAACTGCAACCCTACTTCACCCGTACTCCTTATCAAACCCATAACCCTACCCTAGATCTGAACCTTGAATCAGATTATTCACCTTCATCGTTGCTACCCACTATGACACCCTTAATGGTGTGACTCGATCTCACACTCGCCCTCAATTTAGAATTGCACCCTAATTCTGTCCATAACCATATTATCTGCATAAACCTGCATAGACCTTTCCTTACAGAAAACTCTAACCCTGGAACAGGTTCCTTTACCTGCATGCTCACCACCAGCATTGATGTCACCGATGCCATACCTTAATGATGAAGTCCAAACTGGCCTTCACCCACACGTCAGAGTAGGATCCTCTATCTAAACATAACCACATCCACGGCATAAACAAAAACAATTCCCTATCCCTAACCCTAGCACATACCTGTGGCCTGACCATCCATAATCTCCATGGATGTGACCCTTGCCTCATTGTAAGCCTGCGACTGAATTGGACAGTTGCCCTAACCTTGCAGAAGGACCCTCAGTCTAAACGTACCAATACCCTGCCCCTACGGCTTTCCAAAATCCTAACCCTAACCCTAGCCCTGGCTCGTGGTCCTGACACCTCACCTTGACCATTGACGTCAACCATGCCTCACCATAAACCTGATCCACCATCTTGAACTCCCTTTCTCATCAGAAATAGAAGCCAACTCTATCCATAAAGCCACTGTCTCTGCATACCAGAGAGAACAAAAAATTTTAACTCTAAAACTGGTGCCTGGACCTACACACAAAGCGTCATTATCACAAACACCCAGGGATCTCCTCAACACGGAAATGCAAATTCACACTCGCACTCACATCAGAGGTAGACCCTAACCCTAATAATTAACTTATCCTTTCTGCACAACAGCCCTAACCTCTATATTCAAAGCCTAGCCATGACTCTTGGACCTGCCCCTTCACCATAACCGTTGGCATCACCTGCGCTTCATCGTAATCCTAATCTTCAATCCCGAACGTGCCCTCCCATCGGAGAGAAACTCGAAATTTTTCCATAAACCTATCCTTCTTCTACACCTTACAGAACACAATAAACTTACTCTAGCCCTCGGCATTTTACCTGATCCAAAACCAACAGCCTCAATGTCTGTCTTGCCGCACCATAAGCCTGAAGCTCAAGGTGGCCCTCGCCCTCACTTCAGGGTCAGATGCAATCTCTAAATGTTACTCCACATTCCTGTAAATCTTCCTGAACACCTAACCCTAACCCTAGCGCGAAGCCTTGGACTAGATTCTTCACCTACAACATTGATGTCAACTAAGACACATCTTAACTCGGAGACTGAATTTCACATTCTCAATCACAACAGAAGAGAACCCTTATTCTCTCGGTAACCGTCTCTTCCGCAGAGATTTTCTCTCACAGATAGCCCTAACCCTCTCCCAGGACCCTTTCACTGAACCGCTACCATCAGCATCGACGTCTGTCATTCGTTCCCACAACCCTGAAGCTCGTTCTGGCCACTGCCCTCTTGTCAGAGTCGGATCAGAACGCTAAATGTCACTCAATTTTCCGCAGACTCCTTACCTTACAACTAATGCCAACCCTATCCCTGGTGCCAGGATCTGACACTTCACCTTCATCATTGATGTCACACTCACTTCACCTTAAACCTTAAACTTATTCTTGCCCAAAACCTCACATCAGAGGTGGATCCGAATTCTAACTGCAACCCTATCTCACCCGTACTCCTTATCGAACACATAACACTAACCCTAGATCTGACCCTTGAACCAGAATCTTCACCTTCACCGTTGCTATCAACTATGACTCCCTTAATCCTCTGACTCGATCTCACACTCACACTCAATTCAGAATTTTTCGCAAATTCTGTCCATAACCATATTTTCTGCATAGACCTCTCCTTACAGAAAACCCTAACCCTAGCCCCGGATCCTTAACCTGAATGCTCACCGTCAGCATTGGTGTCACCGATGCCACATCTTGATGATGAAGTCCAAGCTGGCCTTCACCCACACGTCAGAGTAGGATGCTTAATCTAAACATAACCACATCCACCGCATAAACTTTAGACAATTGCCTAACCCTAACCCTAGCACATTCCTGTGACCTGATCCTCCAAAATCATCATGGACGTCACCCTTGCCTCACTGCGACTCAGTTGGACAGTTGCCCTAAACTTGGAGAAGGACCCTCAGTCTAAACGTACCAATTGCCTGCCCCTACAGCTTTCCAAAGACCTAACCCTAACACTACCCCTGGCTCGGGCTCCTGAGACCTCACCTTGACCATTGACGTCATCCGTGCCTCACCATAAACCTGATCCACCATCTTGCGCACCCTGTCACATCAGACTCAGAAGCTATCTCTATCCGTAAAGAGAATGTTTCTGTATACCAGAGAGAACACAGAATTTTAACCCTGCAACTGATGCCTGGACCTGTATACAGTGTGTCAGCATCGGAGACACCCAGGGATCTCCCAACACGGAAACACAATTTCACAGTCACAGTCACATCAGAGCTAGACCTTAAGTCTTATAATTAACTTATTCTTTCTGTACTAGAGCCCGAACCAGTAATTCTAACCCTAGCCATGACTCTTGGACATGCCCCTTAATCGTAACCATTGGCATCACTCACGCTTCATCGTAATCCTTTACCTCAATCCCGCACTTGCCCTCCCATCAGAGAGAAACCTGAAGCCTTTCCATAACCCTATCCTTCCTGTACACCTTACAGAACAAAACTAAACTTACTCTAGCCCTTGGGACTATACCTGAACCGACACCATCAGCTTCAACGTCTGTCATGCCGCACCATAAGCCTGAATCTCAAGGTCGCCGTCACCCGC
Source organism: Manis javanica (assembly GCF_040802235.1). Classification (NCBI taxonomy): domain Eukaryota; kingdom Metazoa; phylum Chordata; class Mammalia; order Pholidota; family Manidae; genus Manis; species Manis javanica. The sequence continues at coordinate 33,824,319 of NC_133169.1, read as the reverse complement.
ACGTCAGGGACAGATGCGAACTCTAAATGTAACTGCATAATTCTGTCAATCGTACTGAACACCTAACCCTAACCCTAGTGCCAAGCCCTGGACTAGATTTTTCACCCGCAGCAATGATGTCAACTACGACACATCTTAATTCGGAGCTTGAATCTCACACTCGCACTGACATCAGAAGAGAACCCTAGTTCTTTCGGAAACCGTCTTTTCCGCACTGATTTTCTCTTACAGATAACCCTAAGCGTATCCCAGGCTCCTTTCACTGAACCGCCACCATCAGCATCGACGTCTGTCATTCCTCCCCATAATCCTGAAGCTCCTTCTGGACGCTGCCCTCATGTCAGAGTCGGATCAGTACTCTAACTATCACTCAATCTGCAGCATACTCCTTACCTTACAACTAATGCTGACCCTATCCCTGGTACCGGGATCTGACACTTCACCTTCATCATTGTTGTGACCCTCACTTCACCTGAAACTTAAACTTATTCTTGCACTCACCCTCACATCAGAGGCGGATCCGAATTCTAACTGCAACCCTACTTCACCCGTACTCCTTATCAAACCCATAACCCTACCCTAGATCTGAACCTTGAATCAGATTATTCACCTTCATCGTTGCTACCCACTATGACACCCTTAATGGTGTGACTCGATCTCACACTCGCCCTCAATTTAGAATTGCACCCTAACTCTGTCCATAACCATATTATCTGCATAAACCTGCATACACCTTTCCTTACAGAAAACTCTAACCCTGGAACAGGTTCCTTTACCTGCATGCTCACCACCAGCATTGATGTCACCGATGCCATACCTTAATGATGAAGTCCAAACTGGCCTTCACCCACACGTCAGAGTAGGATCCTCTATCTAAACATAACCACATCCACGGCATAAACTAAAACAATTCCCTATCCCTAACCCTAGCACATACCTGTGGCCTGACCATCCATAATCTCCATGGATGTGACCCTTGCCTCATTGTAAGCCTGCGACTGAATTGGACAGTTGCCCTAAACTTGCAGAAGGACCCTCAGTCTAAACGTACCAATACCCTGCCCCTACGGCTTTCCAAAATCCTAACCCTAACCCTAGCCCTGGCTCGTGGTCCTGACACCTCACCTTGACCATTGACGTCAACCATGCCTCACCATAAACCTGATCCACCATCTTGCACTCCCTTTCTCATCAGAACTAGAAGCCAACTCTATCCATAAAGCCACTGTCTCTGCATACCAGAGAGAACAAAAAATTTTAACTCTAAAACTGGTGCCTGGACCTACACACAAAGCGTCATTATCACAAACACCCAGGGATCTCCTCAACACGGAAACGCAAATTCACACTCACACTCACATCAGAGGTAGACCCTAACCCTAATAATTAACTTATCCTTTCTGCACAACAGCCCTAACCTCTATATTCAAAGCCTAGCCATGACTCTTGGACCTGCCCCTTCACCATAACCGTTGGCATCACCTGCGCTTCATCGTAATCCTAATCTTCAATCCCGAACGTGCCCTCCCATCGGAGAGAAACTCGAAATTTTTCCATAAACCTATCCTTCTTCTACACCTTACAGAACACAATAAACTTACTCTAGCCCTCGGCATTTTACCTGATCCAAAACCAACAGCCTCAATGTCTGTCTTGCCGCACCATAAGCCTGAAGCTCAAGGTGGCCCTCGCCCTCACTTCAGGGTCAGATGCAATCTCTAAATGTTACTCCACATTCCTGTAAATCTTCCTGAACACCTAACCCTAACCCTAGCGCGAAGCCTTGGACTAGATTCTTCACCTACAAAATTGATGTCAACTAAGACACATCTTAACTCGGAGACTGAATTTCACATTCTCAATCACAACAGAAGAGAACCCTTATTCTCTCGGTAACCGTCTCTTCCGCAGAGATTTTCTCTCACAGATAGCCCTAACCCTCTCCCAGGACCCTTTCACTGAACCGCTACCATCAGCATCGACGTCTGTCATTCGTTCCCACAACCCTGAAGCTCGTTCTGGCCACTGCCCTCTTGTCAGAGTCGGATCAGAACGCTAAATGTCACTCAATTTTCCGCAGACTCCTTACCTTACAACTAATGCCAACCCTATCCCTGGTGCCAGGATCTGACACTTCACCTTCATCATTGATGTCACACTCACTTCACCTTAAACCTTAAACTTATTCTTGCCCAAAACCTCACATCAGAGGTGGATCCGAATTCTAACTGCAACCCTATCTCACCCGTACTCCTTATCGAACACATAACACTAACCCTAGATCTGACCCTTGAACCAGAATCTTCACCTTCACCGTTGCTATCAACTATGACTCCCTTAATCCTCTGACTCGATCTCACACTCACACTCAATTCAGAATTTTTCGCAAATTCTGTCCATAACCATATTTTCTGCATAGACCTCTCCTTACAGAAAACCCTAACCCTAGCCCCGGATCCTTAACCTGAATGCTCACCGTCAGCATTGGTGTCACCGATGCCACATCTTGATGATGAAGTCCAAGCTGGCCTTCACCCACACGTCAGAGTAGGATGCTTAATCTAAACATAACCACATCCACCGCATAAACTTTAGACAATTGCCTAACCCTAACCCTAGCACATTCCTGTGACCTGAGCCTCCAAAATCATCATGGACGTCACCCTTGCCTCACTGCGACTCAGTTGGACAGTTGCCCTAAACTTGGAGAAGGACCCTCAGTCTAAACGTACCAATTGCCTGCCCCTACAGCTTTCCAAAGACCTAACCCTAACACTACCCCTGGCTCGGGATCCTGAGACCTCACCTTGACCATTGACGTCATCCGTGCCTCACCATAAAACTGATCCACCATCTTGCGCACCCTGTCACATCAGACTCAGAAGCTATCTCTATCCGTAAAGAGAATGTTTCTGTATACCAGAGAGAACACAGAATTTTAACCCTGCAACTGATGCCTGGACCTGTATACAGTGTGTCAGCATCGGAGACACCCAGGGATCTCCCAACACGGAAACACAATTTCACAGTCACAGTCACATCAGAGCTAGACCTTAAGTCTTATAATTAACTTATTCTTTCTGTACTAGAGCCCGAACCAGTAATTCTAACCCTAGCCATGACTCTTGGACATGCCCCTTAATCGTAACCATTGGCATCACTCACGCTTCATCGTAATCCTTTACCTCAATCCCGCACTTGCCCTCCCATCAGAGAGAAACCTGAAGCCTTTCCATAACCCTATCCTTCCTGTACACCTTACAGAACAAAACTAAACTTACTCTAGCCCTTGGGACTATACCTGAACCGACACCATCAGCTTCAACGTCTGTCATGCCGCACCATAAGCCTGAATCTCAAGGTCGCCGTCACCCGCACGTCAGGGACAGATGCGAACTCTAAATGTAAATGCATAATTCTGTCAATCGTACTGAACACCTAACCCTAACCCTAGTGCCAAGCCCTGGACTAGATTTTTCACCCGCAGCAATGATGTCAACTACGACACATCTTAATTCGGAGCTTGAATCTCACACTCGCACTGACATCAGAAGAGAACCCTAGTTCTTTCGGAAACCGTCTTTTCCGCACTGATTTTCTCTTACAGATAACCCTAAGCGTATCCCAGGCTCCTTTCACTGAACCGCCACCATCAGCATCGACGTCTGTCATTCCTCCCCATAATCCTGAAGCTCGTTCTGGACGCTGCCCTCATGTCAGAGTCGGATCAGTACTCTAACTGTCACTCAATCTGCAGCATACTCCTTACCTTACAACTAATGCTGACCCTATCCCTGGTACCGGGATCTGACACTTCACCTTCATCATTGTTGTGACCCTCACTTCACCTGAAACTTAAACTTATTCTTGCACTCACCCTCACATCAGAGGCGGATCCGAATTCTAACTGCAACCCTACTTCACCCGTACTCCTTATCAAACCCATAACCCTACCCTAGATCTGAACCTTGAATCAGATTATTCACCTTCATCGTTGCTACCCACTATGACACCCTTAATGGTGTGACTCGATCTCACACTCGCCCTCAATTTAGAATTGCACCCTAACTCTGTCCATAACCATATTATCTGCATAAACCTGCATACACCTTTCCTTACAGAAAACTCTAACCCTGGAACAGGTTCCTTTACCTGCATGCTCACCACCAGCATTGATGTCACCGATGCCATACCTTAATGATGAAGTCCAAACTGGCCTTCACCCACACGTCAGAGTAGGATCCTCTATCTAAACATAACCACATCCACGGCATAAACTAAAACAATTCCCTATCCCTAACCCTAGCACATACCTGTGGCCTGACCATCAATAATCTCCATGGATGTGACCCTTGCCTCATTGTAAGCCTGCGACTGAATTGGACAGTTGCCCTAAACTTGCAGAAGGACCCTCAGTCTAAACGTACCAATACCCTGCCCCTACGGCTTTCCAAAATCCTAACCCTAACCCTAGCCCTGGCTCGTGGTCCTGACACCTCACCTTGACCATTGACGTCAACCATGCCTCACCATAAACCTGATCCACCATCTTGAACTCCCTTTCTCATCAGAAATAGAAGCCAACTCTATCCATAAAGCCACTGTCTCTGCATACCAGAGAGAACAAAAAATTTTAACTCTAAAACTGGTGCCTGGACCTACACACAAAGCGTCATTATCACAAACACCCAGGGATCTCCTCAACACGGAAACGCAAATTCACACTCGCACTCACATCAGAGGTAGACCCTAACCCTAATAATTAACTTATCCTTTCTGCACAACAGCCCTAACCTCTATATTCAAAGCCTAGCCATGACTCTTGGACCTGCCCCTTCACCATAACCGTTGGCATCACCTGCGCTTCATCGTAATCCTAATCTTCAATCCCGAACGTGCCCTCCCATCGGAGAGAAACTCGAAATTTTTCCATAAACCTATCCTTCTTCTACACCTTACAGAACACAATAAACTTACTCTAGCCCTCGGCATTTTACCTGATCCAAAACCAACAGCCTCAATGTCTGTCTTGCCGCACCATAAGCCTGAAGCTCAAGGTGGCCCTCGCCCTCACTTCAGGGTCAGATGCAATCTCTAAATGTTACTCCACATTCCTGTAAATCTTCCTGAACACCTAACCCTAACCCTAGCGCGAAGCCTTGGACTAGATTCTTCACCTACAACATTGATGTCAACTAAGACACATCTTAACTCGGAGACTGAATTTCACATTCTCAATCACAACAGAAGAGAACCCTTATTCTCTCGGTAACCGTCTCTTCCGCAGAGATTTTCTCTCACAGATAGCCCTAACCCTCTCCCAGGACCCTTTCACTGAACCGCTACCATCAGCATCGACGTCTGTCATTCGTTCCCACAACCCTGAAGCTCGTTCTGGCCACTGCCCTCTTGTCAGAGTCGGATCAGAACGCTAAATGTCACTCAATTTTCCGCAGACTCCTTACCTTACAACTAATGCCAACCCTATCCCTGGTGCCAGGATCTGACACTTCACCTTCATCATTGATGTCACACTCACTTCACCTTAAACCTTAAACTTATTCTTGCCCAAAACCTCACATCAGAGGTGGATCCGAATTCTAACTGCAACCCTATCTCACCCGTACTCCTTATCCAACACATAACACTAACCCTAGATCTGACCCTTGAACCAGAATCTTCACCTTCACCGTTGCTATCAACTATGACTCCCTTAATCCTCTGACTCGATCTCACACTCACACTCAATTCAGAATTTTTCGCAAATTCTGTCCATAACCATATTTTCTGCATAGACCTCTCCTTACAGAAAACCCTAACCCTAGCCCCGGATCCTTAACCTGAATGCTCACCGTCAGCATTGGTGTCACCGATGCCACATCTTGATGATGAAGTCCAAGCTGGCCTTCACCCACACGTCAGAGTAGGATGCTTAATCTAAACATAACCACATCCACCGCATAAACTTTAGACAATTGCCTAACCCTAACCTTAGCACATTCCTGTGACCTGATCCTCCAAAATCATCATGGACGTCACCCTTGCCTCACTGCGACTCAGTTGGACAGTTGCCCTAAACTTGGAGAAGGACCCTCAGTCTAAACGTACCAATTGCCTGCCCCTACAGCTTTCCAAAGACCTAACCCTAACACTACCCCTGGCTCGGGCTCCTGAGACCTCACCTTGACCATTGACGTCATCCGTGCCTCACCATAAACCTGATCCACCATCTTGCGCACCCTGTCACATCAGACTCAGAAGCTATCTCTATCCGTAAAGAGAATGTTTCTGTATACCAGAGAGAACACAGAATTTTAACCCTGCAACTGATGCCTGGACCTGTATACAGTGTGTCAGCATCGGAGACACCCAGGGATCTCCCAACACGGAAACACAATTTCACAGTCACAGTCACATCAGAGCTAGACCTTAAGTCTTATAATTAACTTATTCTTTCTGTACTAGAGCCCGAACCAGTAATTCTAACCCTAGCCATGACTCTTGGACATGCCCCTTAATCGTAACCATTGGCATCACTCACGCTTCATCGTAATCCTTTACCTCAATCCCGCACTTGCCCTCCCATCAGAGAGAAACCTGAAGCCTTTCCATAACCCTATCCTTCCTGTACACCTTACAGAACAAAACTAAACTTACTCTAGCCCTTGGGACTATACCTGAACCGACACCATCAGCTTCAACGTCTGTCATGCCGCACCATAAGCCTGAATCTCAAGGTCGCCGTCACCCGCACGTCAGGGACAGATGCGAACTCTAAATGTAACTGCATAATTCTGTCAATCGTACTGAACACCTAACCCTAACCCTAGTGCCAAGCCCTGGACTAGATTTTTCACCCGCAGCAATGATGTCAACTACGACACATCTTAATTCGGAGCTTGAATCTCACACTCGCACTGACATCAGAAGAGAACCCTAGTTCTTTCGGAAACCGTCTTTTCCGCACTGATTTTCTCTTACAGATAACCCTAAGCGTATCCCAGGCTCCTTTCACTGAACCGCCACCATCAGCATCGACGTCTGTCATTCCTCCCCATAATCCTGAAGCTCGTTCTGGACGCTGCCCTCATGTCAGAGTCGGATCAGTACTCTAACTGTCACTCAATCTGCAGCATACTCCTTACCTTACAACTAATGCTGACCCTATCCCTGGTACCGGGATCTGACACTTCACCTTCATCATTGTTGTGACCCTCACTTCACCTGAAACTTAAACTTATTCTTGCACTCACCCTCACATCAGAGGCGGATCCGAATTCTAACTGCAACCCTACTTCACCCGTACTCCTTATCAAACCCATAACCCTACCCTAGATCTGAACCTTGAATCAGATTATTCACCTTCATCGTTGCTACCCACTATGACACCCTTAATGGTGTGACTCGATCTCACACTCGCCCTCAATTTAGAATTGCACCCTAATTCTGTCCATAACCATATTATCTGCATAAACCTGCATACACCTTTCCTTACAGAAAACTCTAACCCTGGAACAGGTTCCTTTACCTGCATGCTCACCACCAGCATTGATGTCACCGATGCCATACCTTAATGATGAAGTCCAAACTGGCCTTCACCCACACGTCAGAGTAGGATCCTCTATCTAAACATAACCACATCCACGGCATAAACTAAAACAATTCCCTATCCCTAACCCTAGCACATACCTGTGGCCTGACCATCCATAATCTCCATGGATGTGACCCTTGCCTCATTGTAAGCCTGCGACTGAATTGGACAGTTGCCCTAACCTTGCAGAAGGACCCTCAGTCTAAACGTACCAATACCCTGCCCCTACGGCTTTCCAAAATCCTAACCCTAACCCTAGCCCTGGCTCGTGGTCCTGACACCTCACCTTGACCATTGACGTCAACCATGCCTCACCATAAACCTGATCCACCATCTTGAACTCCCTTTCTCATCAGAACTAGAAGCCAACTCTATCCATAAAGCCACTGTCTCTGAATACCAGAGAGAACAAAAAATTTTAACTCTAAAACTGGTGCCTGGACCTACACACAAAGCGTCATTATCACAAACACCCAGGGATCTCCTCAACACGGAAACGCAAATTCACACTCGCACTCACATCAGAGGTAGACCATAACCCTAATAATTAACTTATCCTTCCTGCACAACAGCCCTCACCTCTATATTCAAAGCCTAGCCATGACTCTTGGACCTGCCCCTTCACCATAACCGTTGGCATCACCTGCGCTTCATCGTAATCCTAATCTTCAATCCCGAACGTGCCCTCCCATCGGAGAGAAACTCGAAATTTTTCCATAAACCTATCCTTCTTCTACACCTTACAGAACACAATAAACTTACTCTAGCCCTCGGCATTTTACCTGATCCAAAACCAACAGCCTCAATGTCTGTCTTGCCGCACCATAAGCCTGAAGCTCATGGTGGCCCTCGCCCTCAATTCAGGGTCAGATGCAAACTCTAAATGTTACTCCACATTCCTGTAAATCTAACTGAACAACTAACCCTAACCCTAGCGCGAAGCCTTGGACTAGATTCTTCACCTACAACATTGATGTCAACTAAGACACATCTTATCTCGGAGCCTGAATTTCACATTCTCAATCACAACAGAAGAGAACCCTTATTATCTCAGTAACCGTCTCTTCCGCAGAGATTTTCTCTTACACATAGCCCTAACCCTCTCCCAGGACCCTTTCACTGAACCGCTACCATCAGCATCGACGTCTGTCATTCGTTCCCACAACCCTGAAGCTCGTTCTGGCCACTGCCCTCTTGTCAGAGTCGGATCAGAACGCTAAATGTCACTCAATTTTCCGCAGACTCCTTACCTTACAACTAATGCCAACCCTATCCCTGGTGCCAGGATCTGACACTTCACCTTCATCATTGATGTCACACTCACTTCACCTTAAACCTTAAACTTATTCTTGCCCAAAACCTCACATCAGAGGTGGATCCGAATTCTAACTGCAACCCTATCTCACCCGTACTCCTTATCGAACACATAACACTAACCCTAGATCTGACCCTTGAACCAGAATCTTCACCTTCACCGTTGCTATCAACTATGACTCCCTTAATCCTCTGACTCGATCTCACACTCACACTCAATTCAGAATTTTTCGCAAATTCTGTCCATAACCATATTTTCTGCATAGACCTCTCCTTACAGAAAACCCTAACCCTAGCCCCGGATCCTTAACCTGAATGCTCACCGTCAGAATTGGTGTCACCGATGCCACATCTTGATGATGAAGTCCAAGCTGGCCTTCACCCACACGTCAGAGTAGGATGCTTAATCTAAACATAACCACATCCACCGCATAAACTTTAGACAATTGCCTAACCCTAACCCTAGCACATTCCTGTGACCTGAGCCTCCAAAATCATCATGGACGTCACCCTTGCCTCACTGCGACTCAGTTGGACAGTTGCCCAAAACTTGGAGAAGGACCCTCAGTCTAAACGTACCAATTGCCTGCCCCTACAGCTTTCCAAAGACCTAACCCTAACACTACCCCTGGCTCGGGCTCCTGAGACCTCACCTTGACCATTGACGTCATCCGTGCCTCACCATAAACCTGATCCACCATCTTGCGCACCCTGTCACATCAGACTCAGAAGCTATCTGTATCCGTAAAGAGAATGTTTCTGTATACCAGAGAGAACACAGAATTTTAACCCTGCAACTGATGCCTGGACCTGTATACAGTGTGTCAGCATCGGAGACACCCAGGGATCTCCCAACACGGAAACACAATTTCACAGTCACAGTCACATCAGAGCTAGACCTTAAGTCTTATAATTAACTTATTCTTTCTGTACTAGAGCCCGAACCAGTAATTCTAACCCTAGCCATGACTCTTGGACATGCCCCTTAATCGTAACCATTGGCATCACTCACGCTTCATCGTAATCCTTACCTCAATCCCGCACTTGCCCTCCCATCAGAGAGAAACCTGAAGCCTTTCCATAACCCTATCCTTCCTGTACACCTTACAGAACAAAACTAAACTTACTCTAGCCCTTGGGACTATACCTGAACCGACACCATCAGCTTCAACGTCTGTCATGCCGCACCATAAGCCTGAATCTCAAGGTCGCCGTCACCCGCACGTCAGGGACAGATGCGAACTCTAAATGTAACTGCATAATTCTGTCAATCGTACTGAACACCTAACCCTAACCCTAGTGCCAAGCCCTGGACTAGATTTTTCACCCGCAGCAATGATGTCAACTACGACACATCTTAATTCGGAGCTTGAATCTCACACTCGCACTGACATCAGAAGAGAACCCTAGTTCTTTCGGAAACCGTCTTTTCCGCACTGATTTTCTCTTACAGATAACCCTAAGCGTATCCCAGGCTCCTTTCACTGAACCGCCACCATCAGCATCGACGTCTGTCATTCCTCCCCATAATCCTGAAGCTCGTTCTGGACGCTGCCCTCATGTCAGAGTCGGATCAGTACTCTAACTGTCACTCAATCTGCAGCATACTCCTTACCTTACAACTAATGCTGACCCTATCCCTGGTACCGGGATCTGACACTTCACCTTCATCATTGTTGTGACCCTCACTTCACCTGAAACTTAAACTTATTCTTGCACTCACCCTCACATCAGAGGCGGATCCGAATTCTAACTGCAACCCTACTTCACCCGTACTCCTTATCAAACCCATAACCCTACCCTAGATCTGAACCTTGAATCAGATTATTCACCTTCATCGTTGCTACCCACTATGACACCCTTAATGGTGTGACTCGATCTCACACTCGCCCTCAATTTAGAATTGCACCCTAATTCTGTCCATAACCATATTATCTGCATAAACCTGCATACACCTTTCCTTACAGAAAACTCTAACCCTGGAACAGGTTCCTTTACCTGCATGCTCACCACCAGCATTGATGTCACCGATGCCATACCTTAATGATGAAGTCCAAACTGGCCTTCACCCACACGTCAGAGTAGGATCCTCTATCTAAACATAACCACATCCACGGCATAAACTAAAACAATTCCCTATCCCTAACCCTAGCACATACCTGTGGCCTGACCATCCATAATCTCCATGGATGTGACCCTTGCCTCATTGTAAGCCTGCGACTGAATTGGACAGTTGCCCTAACCTTGCAGAAGGACCCTCAGTCTAAACGTACCAATACCCTGCCCCTACGGCTTTCCAAAATCCTAACCCTAACCCTAGCCCTGGCTCGTGGTCCTGACACCTCACCTTGACCATTGACGTCAACCATGCCTCACCATAAACCTGATCCACCATCTTGAACTCCCTTTCTCATCAGAACTAGAAGCCAACTCTATCCATAAAGCCACTGTCTCTGAATACCAGTGAGAACAAAAAATTTTAACTCTAAAACTGGTGCCTGGACCTACACACAAAGCGTCATTATCACAAACACCCAGGGATCTCCTCAACACGGAAACGCAAATTCACACTCGCACTCACATCAGAGGTAGACCATAACCCTAATAATTAACTTATCCTTCCTGCACAACAGCCCTCACCTCTATATTCAAAGCCTAGCCATGACTCTTGGACCTGCCCCTTCACCATAACCGTTGGCATCACCTGCGCTTCATCGTAATCCTAATCTTCAATCCCGAACGTGCCCTCCCATCGGAGAGAAACTCGAAATTTTTCCATAAACCTATCCTTCTTCTACACCTTACAGAACACAATAAACTTACTCTAGCCCTCGGCATTTTACCTGATACAAAACCAACAGCCTCAATGTCTGTCTTGCCGCACCATAAGCCTGAAGCTAAAGGTGGCCCTCGCCCTCACTTCAGGGTCAGATGCAAACTCTAAATGTGACTCCACATTCCTGTAAATCTTACTGAACACCTAACCCCAACCCTAGCACGAAGCCTTGGACTAGATTCTTCACCTACAACATTGATGTCAACTAAGACACATTTTAACTCGGAGCCTGAATTTCACATTCTCAATCACAACAGAAGAGAACCCTTATTCTCTCGGTAACCGTCTCTTCCGCAGAGATTTTCTCTTACAGACAGCCCTAACCCTCTCCCAGGACCCTTTCACTGAACCGCTACCATCAGCATCGACGTCTGTCATTCGTTCCCACAACCCTGAAGCTCGTTCTGGCCACTGCCCTCTTGTCAGAGTCGGATCAGAACGCTAAATGTCACTCAATTTTCCGCAGACTCCTTACCTTACAACTAATGCCAACCCTATCCCTGGTGCCAGGATCTGACACTTCACCTTCATCTTTGATGTCACACTCACTTCACCTTAAACCTTAAACTTATTCTTGCACAAAACCTCACATCAGAGGTGGATCCGAATTCTAACTGCAACCCTATCTCACCCGTACTCCTTATCGAACACATAACCCTAACCCTAGACCTGACCCTTGAACCAGAATCTTCACCTTCACCGTTGCTATCAACTTTGTCTCCCTTAATCCTCTGACTCGATCTCACACTCACACTCAATTCAGAATTTTTCGCAAATTCTGTCCATAACCATATTTTCTGCATAGACCTTTCCTTACAGAAAACACTAACCCTAGCCCCGGATACTTAAACTGAATGCTCACCGTCAGCATTGATGTCACCGATGCCACATCTTTATGATGAAGTCCACGCTGGCCTTCACACACACGTCAGAGTAGGATGCTTAATCTAAACATAACCACATCCACCGCATAAACTTTAGACAATTACCTAACCCTAACCCTAGCACATTCCTGTGACCTGAGCCTCCAAAATCATCATGGACGTCACCCTTGCTTCACTGCGACTCAATTGGACAGTTGCCCTAAACTTGGAGAAGGACCCTCAGTCTAAACGTACCAATTGCCTGCCCCTACAGCTTTCCAAAAACCTAACCCTAACACTACCCCTGGCTCGGGCTCCTGAGACCTCACCTTGACCATTGACGTCATCCATGCCTCACCATAAACCTGATCCACCATCTTGCGCACCTTGTCACATCACACTCAGAAGCTAACTCTATCCGTAAAGAGAATGTTTCTGTATACCAGAGAGAACACAGAATTTTAACCCTGAAACTGATGCCTCGACCTGTATACAGAGTGTCAGCATTGGAGACACCCAGGGATCTCCCAACACGGAAACAGAATTTCACAGTCACAGTCACATCAGAGCTAGACCTTAAGTCTTATAATTAACTTATTCTTTCTGTACTAGATCCCGAACCAGTAATTCTAACCCTAGCCATGACTCTTGGACATGCCCCTTAATCGTAACCATTGGCATCACTCACGCTTCATCGTAATCATTTACCTCAATCCCGCACTTGCCCTCCCATCAGAGAGAAACCTGAAGCCTTTCCATAACCCTATCCTTCCTGTACACCTTACAGAACAAAACTAAACTTACTCTAGCCCTTGGAACTATACCTGAACCGACACCATCAGCTTCAACGTCTGTCATGCCGCACCATAAGCCTGAATCTCAAGGTCGCCGTCACCCTCACGTGAGGGACAGATGCGAACTCTAAATGTAACTGCATAATCCTGTCAATCGTACTGAACACCTAACCCTAACCCTAGTGCCAACCCCTGGACTAGATTTTTCACCCGCAGCAATGATGTCAACTACGACACATCTTAATTCAGAGCTTGAATCTCACACTCGCACTGACATCAGAAGAGAACCCTAATTCTTTCGGAAACCGTCTTTTCCGCACTGATTTTCTCCTACAGATAACCCTAAGCGTATCCCAGGCTCCTTTCACTGAACCGCCACCATCAGCATCGACGTCTGTCATTCCTCCCCATAATCCTGAAGCTCGTTCTGGATGCTGCCGTCAGGTCAGAGTCGGATCAGTACTCTAACTGTCACTCAATCTGCAGCATACTCCTTACCTTACAACTAATGCTGACCCTATCCCTGGTACCGGGATCTGACACTTCACCTTCATCATTGCTGTGACCCTCACTTCACCTGAAACTTAAACTTATTCTTGCACTCACCGTCACATCAGAGGCGGATCCGAATTCTAACTGCAACCCTCCTTCACCCGTACTCCTTATCAAACCCATAACCCTACCCTAGATCTGAACCTTGAATCAGATTATTCACCTTCATCCTTGCTACCCACTATGACACCCTTAATGGTGTGACTCGATCTCACACTCGCCCTCAATTTAGAATTGCACCCTAATTCTGTCCATAACCATATTATCTGCATAAACCTGCATAGACCTTTCCTTACAGAAAACTCTAACCCTAGAACAGGTTCCTTTACCTGCATGCTCACCACCAGCATTGATGTCACCGATGCCATACCTTAATGATGAAGTCCAAACTGGCCGTCACCCACACGTCAGAGTAGGATCCTCTATCTAAACATAAGCACATCCACGACATAAACTAAAACAATTCCCTATATCTAACCCTAGCACATACATGTGGCCTGACCATCCATAATCTCCATGGATGTGACCCTTGCCTCATTGTAAACCTGCGACTGAATTGGACAGTTGCCCTAACCTTGCAGATGGACCCTCAGTCTAAACGTACCAATACCCTGCCCCTACGGCTTTCCAAAATCCTAACCCTAACCCTAGCCCTGGCTCGTGGTCCTGACACCTCACCTTGACCATTGACGTCAACCATGCCTCACCATAAACCTGATCCACCATCTTGCACTCCCTTTCTCATCAGAACTAGAAGCCAAATCTATCCATAAAGCCACTGTCTCTGCATACCAGAGAGAACAAAAAATTTTAACTCTAAAACTGGTGCCTGGACCTACACACAAAGCGTCATTATCACAAACACCCAGGGATCTCCTCAACACGGAAACGCAAATTCACACTCGCACTCACATCAGAGGTAGACCCTAACCCTAATAATTAACTTATCCTTTCTGCACAACAGCCCTAACCTCTATATTCAAAGCCTAGCCATGACTCTTGGACCTGCCCCTTCACCATAACCGTTGGCATCACCTGCGCTTCATCGTAATCCTAATCTTCAATCCCGAACGTGCCCTCCCATCGGAGAGAAACTCGAAATTTTTCCATAAACCTATCCTTCTTCTACACCTTACAGAACACAATAAACTTACTCTAGCCCTCGGCATTTTACCTGATCCAAAACCAACAGCCTCAATGTCTGTCTTGCCGCACCATAAGCCTGAAGCTCAAGGTGGCCCTCGCCCTCACTTCAGGGTCAGATGCAAACTCTAAATGTTACTCCACATTCCTGTAAATCTTACTGAACACCTAACCCTAACCCTAGCGCGAAGCCTTGGACTAGATTCTTCACCTACAACATTGATGTCAACTAAGACACATCTTAACTCGGAGCCTGAATTTCACATTCTCAATCACAACAGAAGAGAACCCTTATTCTCTCGGTAACCGTCTCTTCCGCAGAGATTTTCTCTCACAGATAGCCCTAACCCTCTCCCAGGACCCTTTCACTGAACCGCTACCATCAGCATCGACGTCTGTCATTCGTTCCCACAACCCTGAAGCTCGTTCTGGCCACTGCCCTCTTGTCAGAGTCGGATCAGAACGCTAAATGTCACTCAATTTTCCGCAGACTCCTTACCTTACAACTAATGCCAACCCTATCCCTGGTGCCAGGATCTGACACTTCACCTTCATCATTGATGTCACACTCACTTCACCTTAAACCTTAAACTTATTCTTGCCCAAAACCTCACATCAGAGGTGGATCCGAATTCTAACTGCAACCCTATCTCACCCGTACTCCTTATCGAACACATAACCCTAACCCTAGATCTGACCCTTGAACCAGAATCTTCACCTTCACCGTTGCTATCAACTATGACTCCCTTAATCCTCTGACTCGATCTCACACTCACACTCAATTCAGAATTTTTCGCAAATTCTGTCCATAACCATATTTTCTGCATAGACCTCTCCTTACAGAAAACCCTAACCCTAGCCCCGGATCCTTAACCTGAATGCTCACCGTCAGCATTGGTGTCACCGATGCCACATCTTGATGATGAAGTCCAAGCTGGCCTTCACCCACACGTCAGAGTAGGATGCTTAATCTAAACATAACCACATCCACCGCATAAACTTTAGACAATTGCCTAACCCTAACCCTAGCACATTCCTGTGACCTGATCCTCCAAAATCATCATGGACGTCACCCTTGCCTCACTGCGACTCAGTTGGACAGTTGCCCTAAACTTGGAGAAGGACCCTCAGTCTAAACGTACCAATTGCCTGCCCCTACAGCTTTCCAAAGACCTAACCCTAACACTACCCCTGGCTCGGGCTCCTGAGACCTCACCTTGACCATTGACGTCATCCGTGCCTCACCATAAACCTGATCCACCATCTTGCGCACCCTGTCACATCAGACTCAGAAGCTATCTCTATCCGTAAAGAGAATGTTTCTGTATACCAGAGAGAACACAGAATTTTAACCCTGCAACTGATGCCTGGACCTGTATACAGTGTGTCAGCATCGGAGACACCCAGGGATCTCCCAACACGGAAACACAATTTCACAGTCACAGTCACATCAGAGCTAGACCTTAAGTCTTATAATTAACTTATTCTTTCTGTACTGGAGCCCGAACCAGTAATTCTAACCCTAGCCATGACTCTTGGACATGCCCCTTAATCGTAACCATTGGCATCACTCACGCTTCATCGTAATCCTTTACCTCAATCCCGCACTTGCCCTCCCATCAGAGAGAAACCTGAAGCCTTTCCATAACCCTATCCTTCCTGTACACCTTACAGAATAAAACTAAGCTTACTCTAGCCCTTGGGACTATACCTGAACCGACACCGTCAGCTTCAACGTCTGTCATGCCGCACCATAAGCCTGAATCTCAAGGTCGCCGTCACCCGCACGTCAGGGACAGATGCGAACTCTAAATGTAACTGCATAATTCTGTCAATCGTACTGAACACCTAACCCTAACCCTAGTGCCAAGCCCTGGACTAGATTTTTCACCCGCAGCAATGATGTCAACTACGACACATCTTAATTCGGAGCTTGAATCTCACACTCGCACTGACATCAGAAGAGAACCCTAGTTCTTTTGGAAACCGTCTTTTCCGCACTGATTTTCTCTTACAGATAACCCTAAGCGTATCCCAGGCTCCTTTCACTGAACCGCCACCATCAGCATCGACGTCTGTCATTCCTCCCCATAATCCTGAAGCTCGTTCTGGACGCTGCCCTCATGTCAGAGTCGGATCAGTACTCTAACTGTCACTCAATCTGCAGCATACTCCTTACCTTACAACTAATGCTGACCCTATCCCTGGTACCGGGATCTGACACTTCACCTTCATCATTGTTGTGACCCTCACTTCACCTGAAACTTAAACTTATTCTTGCACTCACCCTCACATCAGAGGCGGATCCGAATTCTAACTGCAACCCTACTTCACCCGTACTCCTTATCAAACCCATAACCCTACCCTAGATCTGAACCTTGAATCAGATTATTCACCTTCATCGTTGCTACCCACTATGACACCCTTAATGGTGTGACTCGATCTCACACTCGCCCTCACTTTAGAATTGCACCCTAACTCTGTCCATAACCATATTATCTGCATAAACCTGCATACACCTTTCCTTACAGAAAACTCTAACCCTGGAACAGGTTCCTTTACCTGCATGCTCACCACCAGCATTGATGTCACCGATGCCATAGTTTAATGATGAAGTCCAAACTGGCCTTCACCCACACGTCAGAGTAGGATCCTCTATCTAAACATAACCACATCCACGGCATAAACTAAAACAATTCCCTATCCCTAACCCTAGCACATACCTGTGGCCTGACCATCCATAATCTCCATGGATGTGACCCTTGCCTCATTGTAAGCCTGCTACTGAATTGGACAGTTGCCCTAAACTTGCAGAAGGACCCTCAGTCTAAACGTACCAATACCCTGCCCCAACGGCTTTCCAAAATCCTAACCCTAACCCTAGCCCTGGCTCGTGTTCCTGACACCTCACCTTGACCATTGACGTCAACCATGCCTCACCATAAACCTGATCCACCATCTTGAACTCCCTTTCTCATCAGAACTAGAAGCCAACTCTATCCATAAAGCCACTGTCTCTGCATACCAGAGAGAACAAAAAATTTTAACTCTAAAACTGGTGCCTGGACCTACACACAAAGCGTCATTATCACAAACACCCAGGGATCTCCTCAACACGGAAACGCAAATTCACACTCGCACTAACTTCAGAGGTAGACCCTAACCCTAATAATTAACTTATCCTTTCTGCACAACAGCCCTAACCTCTATATTCAAAGCCTAGCCATGACTCTTGGACCTGCCCCTTCACCATAACCGTTGGCATCACCTGCGCTTCATCGTAATCCTAATCTTCAATCCCGAACCTGCCCTCCCATCGGAGAGAAACTCGAAATTTTTCCATAAACCTATCCTTCTTCTACACCTTACAGAACACAATAAACTTACTCTAGCCCTCGGCATTTTACCTGATCCAAAACCAACAGCCTCAATGTCTGTCTTGCCGCACCATAAGCCTGAAGCTCAAGGTGGCCCTCGCCCTCACTTCAGGGTCAGATGCAATCTCTAAATGTTACTCCACATTCCTGTAAATCTTCCTGAACACCTAACCCTAACCCTAGCGCGAAGCCTTGGACTAGATTCTTCACCTACAACATTGATGTCAACAAAGACACATCTTAACTCGGAGACTGAATTTCACATTCTCAATCACAACAGAAGAGAACCCTTATTCTCTCGGTAACCGTCTCTTCCGCAGAGATTTTCTCTCACAGATAGCCCTAACCCTGTCCCAGGACCCTTTCACTGAACCGCTACCATCAGCATCGACGTCTGTCATTCGTTCCCACAACCCTGAAGCTCGTTCTGGCCACTGCCCTCTTGTCAGAGTCGGATCAGAACGCTAAATGTCACTCAATTTTCCGCAGACTCCTTACCTTACAACTAATGCCAACCCTATCCCTGGTGCCAGGATCTGACACTTCACCTTCATCATTGATGTCACACTCACTTCACCTTAAACCTTAAACTTATTCTTGCCCAAAACCTCACATCAGAGGTGGATCCGAATTCTAACTGCAACCCTATCTCACCCGTACTCCTTATCGAACACATAACACTAACCCTAGATCTGACCCTTGAACCAGAATCTTCACCTTCACCGTTGCTATCAACTATGACTCCCTTAATCCTCTGACTCGATCTCACACTCACACTCAATTCAGAATTTTTCGCAAATTCTGTCCATAACCATATTTTCTGCATAGACCTCTCCTTACAGAAAACCCTAACCCTAGCCCCGGATCCTTAACCTGAATGCTCACCGTCAGCATTGGTGTCACCGATGCCACATCTTGATGATGAAGTCCAAGCTGGCCTTCACCCACACGTCAGAGTAGGATGCTTAATCTAAACATAACCACATCCACCGCATAAACTTTAGACAATTGCCTAACCCTAACCCTAGCACATTCCTGTGACCTGAGCCTCCAAAATCATCATGGACGTCACCCTTGCCTCACTGCGACTCAGTTGGACAGTTGCCCTAAACTTGGAGAAGGACCCTCAGTCTAAACGTACCAATTGCCTGCCCCTACAGCTTTCCAAAGACCTAACCCTAACACTACCCCTGGCTCGGGCTCCTGAGACCTCACCTTGACCATTGACGTCATCCGTGCCTCACCATAAACCTGATCCACCATCTTGCGCACCCTGTCACATCAGACTCAGAAGCTATCTCTATCCGTAAAGAGAATGTTTCTGTATACCAGAGAGAACACAGAATTTTAACCCTGCAACTGATGCCTGGACCTGTATACAGTGTGTCAGCATCGGAGACACCCAGGGATCTCCCAACACGGAAACACAATTTCACAGTCACAGTCACATCAGAGCTAGACCTTAAGTCTTATAATTAACTTATTCTTTCTGTACTAGAGCCCGAACCAGTAATTCTAACCCTAGCCATGACTCTTGGACATGCCCCTTAATCGTAACCATTGGCATCACTCACGCTTCATCGTAATCCTTTACCTCAATCCCGCACTTGCCCTCCCATCAGAGAGAAACCTGAAGCCTTTCCATAACCCTATCCTTCCTGTACACCTTACAGAACAAAACTAAACTTACTCTAGCCCTTGGGACTATACCTGAACCGACACCATCAGCTTCAACGTCTGTCATGCCGCACCATAAGCCTGAATCTCAAGGTCGCCGTCACCCGCACGTCAGGGACAGATGCGAACTCTAAATGTAACTGCATAATTCTGTCAATCGTACTGAACACCTAACCCTAACCCTAGTGCCAAGCCCTGGACTAGATTTTTCACCCGCAGCAATGATGTCAACTACGACACATCTTAATTCGGAGCTTGAATCTCACACTCGCACTGACATCAGAAGAGAACCCTAGTTCTTTCGGAAACCGTCTTTTCCGCACTGATTTTCTCTTACAGATAACCCTAAGCGTATCCCAGGCTCCTTTCACTGAACCGCCACCATCAGCATCGACGTCTGTCATTCCTCCCCATAATCCTGAAGCTCGTTCTGGACGCTGCCCTCATGTCAGAGTCGGATCAGTACTCTAACTGTCACTCAATCTGCAGCATACTCCTTACCTTACAACTAATGCTGACCCTATCCCTGGTACCGGGATCTGACACTTCACCTTCATCATTGTTGTGACCCTCACTTCACCTGAAACTTAAACTTATTCTTGCACTCACCCTCAAATCAGAGGCGGATCCGAATTCTAACTGCAACCCTACTTCACCCGTACTCCTTATCAAACCCATAACCCTACCCTAGATCTGAACCTTGAATCAGATTATTCACCTTCATCGTTGCTACCCACTATGACACCCTTAATGGTGTGACTCGATCTCACACTCGCCCTCAATTTAGAATTGCACCCTAATTCTGTCCATAACCATATTATCTGCATAAACCTGCATACACCTTTCCTTACAGAAAACTCTAACCCTGGAACAGGTTCCTTTACCTGCATGCTCACCACCAGCATTGATGTCACCGATGCCATACCTTAATGATGAAGTCCAAACTGGCCTTCACCCACACGTCAGAGTAGGATCCTCTATCTAAACATAACCACATCCACGGCATAAACTAAAACAATTCCCTATCCCTAACCCTAGCACATACCTGTGGCCTGACCATCAATAATCTCCATGGATGTGACCCTTGCCTCATTGTAAGCCTGCGACTGAATTGGACAGTTGCCCTAAACTTGCAGAAGGACCCTCAGTCTAAACGTACCAATACCCTGCCCCTACGGCTTTCCAAAATCCTAACCCTAACCCTAGCCCTGGCTCGTGGTCCTGACACCTCACCTTGACCATTGACGTCAACCATGCCTCACCATAAACCTGATCCACCATCTTGAACTCCCTTTCTCATCAGAAATAGAAGCCAACTCTATCCATAAAGCCACTGTCTCTGCATACCAGAGAGAACAAAAAATTTTAACTCTAAAACTGGTGCCTGGACCTACACACAAAGCGTCATTATCACAAACACCCAGGGATCTCCTCAACACGGAAACGCAAATTCACACTCGCACTCACATCAGAGGTAGACCCTAACCCTAATAATTAACTTATCCTTCCTGCACAACAGCCCTCACCTCTATATTCAAAGCCTAGCCATGACTCTTGGACCTGCCCCTTCACCATAACCGTTGGCATCACCTGCGCTTCATCGTAATCCTAATCTTCAATCCCGAACGTGCCCTCCCATCGGAGAGAAACTCGAAATTTTTCCATAAACCTATCCTTCTTCTACACCTTACAGAACACAATAAACTTACTCTAGCCCTCGGCATTTTACCTGATCCAAAACCAACAGCCTCAATGTCTGTCTTGCCGCACCATAAGCCTGAAGCTCATGGTGGCCCTCGCTCTCAATTCAGGGTCAGATGCAAACTCTAAATGTTACTCCACATTCCTGTAAATCTAACTGAACAACTAACCCTAACCCTAGCGCGAAGCCTTGGACTAGATTCTTCACCTACAACATTGATGTCAACTAAGACACATCTTAACTCGGAGCCTGAATTTCACATTCTCAATCACAACAGAAGAGAACCCTTATTATCTCAGTAACCGTCTCTTCCGCAGAGATTTTCTCTTACACATAGCCCTTATCCTCTCCCAGGACCCTTTCACTGAACCCCTACCATCAGCATCGACGTCTGTCATTCGTTCCCACAACCCTGAAGCTCGTTCTGGCCACTGCCCTCTTGTCAGAGTCGGATCAGAACGCTAAATGTCACTCAATTTTCCGCAGACTCCTTACCTTACAACTAATGCCAACCCTATCCCTGGTGCCAGGATCTGACACTTCACCTTCATCATTGATGTCACACTCACTTCACCTTAAACCTTAAACTTATTCTTGCACAAAACCTCACATCAGAGGTGGATCCGAATTCTAACTGCAACCCTATCTCACCCGTACTCCTTATCGAACACATAACACTAACCCTAGATCTGACCCTTGAACCAGAATCTTCACCTTCACCGTTGCTATCAACTATGACTCCCTTAATCCTCTGACTCGATCTCACACTCACACTCAATTCAGAATTTTTCGCAAATTCTGTCCATAACCATATTTTCTGCATAGACCTCTCCTTACAGAAAACCCTAACCCTAGCCCCGGATCCTTAACCTGAATGCTCACCGTCAGAATTGGTGTCACCGATGCCACATCTTGATGATGAAGTCCAAGCTGGCCTTCACCCACACGTCAGAGTAGGATGCTTAATCTAAACATAACCACATCCACCGCATAAACTTTAGACAATTGCCTAACCCTAACCCTAGCACATTCCTGTGACCTGAGCCTCCAAAATCATCATGGACGTCACCCTTGCCTCACTGCGACTCAGTTGGACAGTTGCCCTAAACTTGGAGAAGGACCCTCAGTCTAAACGTACCAATTGCCTGCCCCTACAGCTTTCCAAAGACCTAACCCTAACACTACCCATGGCTCGGGCTCCTGAGACCTCACCTTGACCATTGACGTCATCCCTGCCTCACCATAAACCTGATCCACCATCTTGTGCACACTGTCACATCAGACTCAGAAGCTATCTCTATCCGTAAAGAGAATGTTTCTGTATACCAGAGAGAACACAGAATTTTAACCCTGCAACTGATGCCTGGACCTGTATACAGTGTGTCAGCATCGGAGTCACCCAGGGATCTCCCAACACGGAAACACAATTTCACAGTCACAGTCACATCAGAGCTAGACCTTAAGTCTTATAATTAACTGATTCTTTCTGTACTAGAGCCCGAACCAGTAATTATAACCCTAGCCATGACTCTTGGACATGCCCCTTAATCGTAACCATTGGCATCACTCACGCTTCATCGTAATCCTTTACCTCAATCCCGCACTTGCCCTCCCATCAGAGAGAAACCTGAAGCCTTTCCATAACCCTATCCTTCCTGTACACCTTACAGAACAAAACTAAACTTACTCTAGCCCTTGGAACTATACCTGAACCGACACCATCAGCTTCAACGTCTGTCATGCGGCACCATAAGCCTGAATCTCAAGGTCGCCGTCACCCGCACGTCAGGGACAGATGCGAACTCTAAATGTAACTGCATAATCCTGTCAATCGTACTGAACACCTAACCCTAACCCTAGTGCCAACCCCTGGACTAGATTTTTCACCCGCAGCAATGATGTCAACTACGACACATCTTAATTCGGAGCTTGAATCTCACACTCGCACTGACATCAGAAGAGAACCCTAGTTCTTTCAGAAACCGTCTTTTCCGCACTGATTTTCTCTTACAGATAACCCTAAGCGTATCCCAGGCCCCTTTCACTGAACCGCCACCATCAGCATCGTCTGTCATTCCTCCCCATAATCCTGAAGCTCGTTCTGGACGCTGCCCTCATGTCAGAGTCGGATCAGTACTCAAACTGTCACTCAATCTGCAGCATACTCCTTACCTTACAACTAATGCTGACCCTATCCCTGGTACCGGGATCTGACACTTCACCTTCATCATTGTTGTGACCCTCACTTCACCTGAAACTTAAACTTATTCTTGCACTCACCCTCACATCAGAGGCGGATCCGAATTCTAACTGCAACCCTACTTCACCCGTACTCCTTATCAAACCCATAACCCTACCCTAGATCTGAACCTTGAATCAGATTATTCACCTTCATCGTTGCTACCCACTATGACACCCTTAATGGTGTGACTCGATCTCACACTCGCCCTCAATTTAGAATTGCACCCTAATTCTGTCCATAACCATATTATCTGCATAAACCTGCATAGGCCTTTCCTTACAGAAAACTCTAACCCTAGAACAGGTTCCTTTACCTGCATGCTCACCACCAGTATTGATGTCACCGATGCCATACCTTAATGATGAAGTCCAAACTGGCCTTCACCCACACGTCAGAGTAGGATCCTCTATCTAAACATAACCACATCCACGGCATAAACTAAAACAATTCCCTATCCCTAACCCTAGCACATACCTGTGGCCTGACCATCCATAATCTCCATGGATGTGACCCTTGCCTCATTGTAAGCCTGCGACTGAATTGGACAGTTGCCCTAACCTTGCAGAAGGACCCTCAGTCTAAACGTACCAATACCCTGCCCCTACGGCTTTCCAAAATCCTAACCCTAACCCTAGCCCTGTCTCGTGGTCCTGACACCTCACCTTGACCATTGACGTCAACCATGCCTCACCATAAACCTGATCCACCATCTTGCACTCCCTTTCTCATCAGAACTAGAAGCCAACTCTATCCATAAAGCCAATGTCTCTGCATACCAGAGAGAACAAAAAATTTTCACTCTAAAACTGGTGCCTGGACCTATACACAAAGCGTCATTATCACAAACACCCAGGGATCTCCTCAACACGGAAACGCAAATTCACACTCGCACTCACATCAGAGGTAGACCCTAACCCTAATAATTAACTTATCCTTTCTGCACAACAGCCCTAACCTCTATATTCAAAGCCTAGCCATGGCTCTTGGACCTGCCCCTTCACCATAACCGTTGGCATCACCTGCGCTTCATTGTAATCCTAATCTTCAATCCCGAACGTACCCTCCCATCGGAGAGAAACTCGAAATTTTTCCATAATCCTATCCTTCTTCTACACCTTACAGAACACAATAAACTTACTCTAGCCCTCGGCATTTTACCTGATACAAAACCAACAGCCTCAATGTCTGTCTTGCCGCACCATAAGCCTGAAGCTAAAGGTGGCCCTCGCCCTCACTTCAGGGTCAGATGCAAACTCTAAATGTTACTCCACATTCCTGTAAATCTTACTGAACACCTAACCCTAACCCTAGCACGAAGCCTTGGACTAGATTCTTCACCTACAACATTGATGTCAACTAAGACACATTTTAACTCGGAGCCTGAATTTCACATTCTCAATCACAACAGAAGAGAACCCTTATTCTCTCGGTAACCGTCTCTTCCGCAGAGATTTTCTCTCACAGATAGCCCTAACCCTCTCCCAGGACCCTTTCACTGAACCGCTACCATCAGCATCGACGTCTGTCATTCGTTCCCACAACCCTGAAGCTCGTTCTGGCCACTGCCCTCTTGTCAGAGTCGGATCAGAACGCTAAATGTCACTCAATTTTCCGCAGACTCCTTACCTTACAACTAATGCCAACCCTATCCCTGGTGCCAGGATCTGACACTTCACCTTCATCTTTGATGTCACACTCACTTCACCTTAAACCTTAAACTTATTCTTGCACAAAACCTCACATCAGAGGTGGATCCGAATTCTAACTGCAACCCTATCTCACCCGTACTCCTTATCGAACACATAACCCTAACCCTAGACCTGACCCTTGAACCAGAATCTTCACCTTCACCGTTGCTATCAACTTTGACTCCCTTAATCCTCTGACTCGATCTCACACTCACACTCAATTCAGAATTTTTCGCAAATTCTGTCCATAACCATATTTTCTGCATAGACCTTTCCTTACAGAAAACACTAACCCTAGCCCCGGATACTTAAACTGAATGCTCACCGTCAGCATTGATGTCACCGATGCCACATCTTGATGATGAAGTCCACGCTGGCCTTCACACACACGTCAGAGTAGGATGCTTAATCTAAACATAACCACATCCACCGCATAAACTTTAGACAATTACCTAACCCTAACCCTAGCACATTCCTGTGACCTGAGCCTCCAAAATCATCATGGACGTCACCCTTGCTTCACTGCGACTCAATTGGACAGTTGCCCTAAACTTGGAGAAGGACCCTCAGTCTAAACGTACCAATTGCCTGCCCCTACAGCTTTCCAAAAACCTAACCCTAACACTACCCCTGGCTCGGGCTCCTGAGACCTCACCTTGACCATTGACGTCATCCATGCCTCACCATAAACCTGATCCACCATCTTGCGCACCTTGTCACATCACACTCAGAAGCTAACTCTATCCGTAAAGAGAATGTTTCTGTATACCAGAGAGAACACAGAATTTTAACCCTGAAACTGATGCCTCGACCTGTATACAGAGTGTCAGCATTGGAGACACCCAGGGATCTCCCAACACGGAAACAGAATTTCACAGTCACAGTCACATCAGAGCTAGACCTTAAGTCTTATAATTAACTTATTCTTTCTGTACTAGATCCCGAACCAGTAATTCTAACCCTAGCCATGACTCTTGGACATGCCCCTTAATCGTAACCATTGGCATCACTCACGCTTCATCGTAATCCTTTACCTCAATCCCGCACTTGCCCTCCCATCAGAGAGAAACCTGAAGCCTTTCCATAACCCTATCCTTCCTGTACACCTTACAGAACAAAACTAAACTTACTCTAGCCCTTGGAACTATACCTGAACCGACACCATCAGCTTCAACGTCTGTCATGCCGCACCATAAGCCTGAATCTCAAGGTCGCCGTCACCCTCACGTGAGGGACAGATGCGAACTCTAAATGTAACTGCATAATCCTGTCAATCGTACTGAACACCTAACCCTAACCCTAGTGCCAACCCCTGGACTAGATATTTCACCCGCAGCAATGATGTCAACTACGACACATCTTAATTCGGAGCTTGAATCTCACACTCGCACTGACATCAGAAGAGAACCCTAATTCTTTCGGAAACCGTCTTTTCCGCACTGATTTTCTCCTACAGATAACCCTAAGCGTATCCCAGGCTCCTTTCACTGAACCGCCACCATCAGCATCGACGTCTGTCATTCCTCCCCATAATCCTGAAGCTCGTTCTGGATGCTGCCGTCATGTCAGAGTCGGATCAGTACTCTAACTGTCACTCAATCTGCAGCATACTCCTTACCTTACAACTAATGCTGACCCTATCCCTGGTACCGGGTTCTGACACTTCACCTTCATCATTGCTGTGACCCTCACTTCACCTGAAACTTAAACTTATTCTTGCACTCACCCTCACATCAGAGGCGGATCCGAATTCTAACTGCAATCCTACTTCACCCGTACTCCTTATCAAACCCATAACCCTACCCTAGATCTGAACCTTGAATCAGATTATTCACCTTCATCGTTGCTACCCACTATGACACCCTTAATGGTGTGACTCGATCTCACACTCGCCCTCAATTTAGAATTGCACCCTAATTCTGTCCATAACCATATTATCTGCATAAACCTGCATAGACCTTTCCTTACAGAAAACTCTAACCCTAGAACAGGTTCCTTTACCTGCATGCTCACCACCAGCATTGATGTCACCGATGCCATACCTTAATGATGAAGTCCAAACTGGCCGTCACCCACACGTCAGAGTAGGATCCTCTATCTAAACATAAGCACATCCACGGCATAAACTAAAACAATTCCCTATCCCTA
Source organism: Manis javanica (assembly GCF_040802235.1). Classification (NCBI taxonomy): domain Eukaryota; kingdom Metazoa; phylum Chordata; class Mammalia; order Pholidota; family Manidae; genus Manis; species Manis javanica. Next base: position 33,796,392 of record NC_133169.1, on the reverse strand, counting down.
ACCCTAGCACATACATGTGGCCTGACCATCCATAATCTCCATGGATGTGACCCTTGCCTCATTGTAAGCCTGCGACTGAATTGGACAGTTGCCCTAACCTTGCAGATGGACCCTCAGTCTAAACGTACCAATACCCTGCCCCTACGGCTTTCCAAAATCCTAACCCTAACCCTAGCCCTGGCTCGTGGTCCTGACACCTCACCTTGACCATTGACGTCAACCATGCCTCACCATAAACCTGATCCACCATCTTGCACTCCCTTTCTCATCAGAACTAGAAGCCAACTCTATCCATAAAGCCAATGTCTCTGCATACCAGAGAGAACAAAAAATTTTAACTCTAAAACTGGTGCCTGGACCTATACACAAAGCGTCATTATCACAAACACCCAGGGATCTCCTCAACACGGAAACGCAAATTCACACACGCACTCACATCAGAGGTAGACCCTAACCCTAATAATTAACTTATCCTTTCTGCACAACAGCCCTAACCTCTATATTCAAAGCCTAGCCATGACTCTTGGTCCTGCCCCTTCACCATAACCATTGGCATCACCTGTGCTTCATCGTAATCCTAATCTTCAATCCCGACCGTGCCCTCCCATCGGAGAGAAACTCGAAATTTTTCCATAAACCTATCCTTCTTCTACACCTTACAGAACACAATAAACTTACTCTAGCCCTCGGCATTTTACCTGATCCAAAACCAACAGCCTCAATGTCTGTCTTGCCGCACCATAAGCCTGAAGCTCAAGGTGGCCCTCGCCCTCACTTCAGGGTCAGATGCAAACTCTAAATGTTACTCCACATTCCTGTAAATCTTACTGAACACCTAACCCTAACCCTAGCGCGAAGCCTTGGACTAGATTCTTCACCTACAACATTGATGTCAACTAAGACACATCTTAACTCGGAGCCTGAATTTCACATTCTCAATCACAACAGAAGAGAACCCTTATTCTCTCGGTAACCGTCTCTTCCGCAGAGATTTTCTCTCACAGATAGCCCTAACCCTCTCCCAGGACCCTTTCACTGAACCGCTACCATCAGCATCGACGTTTGTCATTCGTTCCCACAACCCTGAAGCTCGTTCTGGCCACTGCCCTCTTGTCAGAGTCGGATCAGAACGCTAAATGTCACTCAATTTTCCGCAGACTCCTTACCTTACAACTAATGCCAACCCTATCCCTGGTGCCAGGATCTGACACTTCACCTTCATCATTGATGTCACACTCACTTCACCTTAAACCTTAAACTTATTCTTGCACAAAACCTCACATCAGAGGTGGATCCGAATTCTAACTGCAACCCTATCTCACCCGTACTCCTTATCGAACACATAACCCTAACCCTAGATCTGACCCTTGAACCAGAATCTTCACCTTCACCGTTGCTATCAACTATGACTCCCTTAATCCTCTGACTCGATCTCACACTCACACTCAATTCAGAATTTTTCGCAAATTCTGTCCATAACCATATTTTCTGCATAGACCTTTACTTACAGAAAACCCTAACCCTAGCCCCGGATCCTTAACCTGAATGCTCACTGTCAGCATTGGCGTCACCGATGCCACATCTTGATGATGAAGTCCAAGCTGGCCTTCACCCACACGTCAGAGTAGGATGCTTAGTCTAAACATAACCAAATCCACCGCATAAACTTTAGACAATTGCCTAACCCTAACCCTAGCACATTCCTGTGACCTGAGCCTCCAAAATCATCATGGACGTCACCCTTGCCTCACTGCGACTCAATTGGACAGTTGCCCTAAACTTGGAGAAGGACCCTCAGTCTAAACGTACCAATTGCCTGCCCCTACAGCTTTCCAAAAACCTAACCCTAACACTACCCCTGGCTCGGGGTCCTGACAACTCACCTTGACCATTGACGTCATCCGTGCCTCACCATAAACCTGATCCACCATCTTGCGCACCCTGTCACATCAGTCTCAGAAGCTAACTCTATCCGTAAAGAGAATGTTTCTGTATACCAGAGAGAACACAGAATTTTAACCCTGAAACTGATGCCTGGACCTGTATACAGAGTGTCAGCATCGGAGACACCCAGGGATCTCCCAACACGGAAACACAATTTCACAGTCACAGTCACATCAGAGCTAGACCTTAAGTCTTATAATTAACTTATTCTTTCTGTACTAGAGCCCGAACCAGTAATTCTAACCCTAGCCATGACTCTTGGACATGCCCCTTAATCGTAACCATTGGCATCACTCACGCCTCATCGTAACCCTTTACCTCAATCCCGCACTTGCCCTCCCATCAGAGAGAAACCTGAAGCCTTTCAATAACCCTATCCTTCCTGTACACCTTACAGAACAAAACTAAACTTACTCTAGCCCTTGGGACTATACCTGAACCGACACCATCAGCTTCAACGTCTATCATGCCGCACCATAAGCCTGAATCTCAAGGTCGCCGTCACCCTCACGTCAGGGACAGATGCGAACTCTAAATGTAACTGCATAATCCTGTCAATCGTACTGAACACCTAACCCTAAACCTAGTGCCGAGCCCTGGACTAGATTTTTCACCCGCAGCAATGATGTCAACTACGACACATCTTAATTCGGAGCTTGAATCTCACACTCGCACTGACATCAGAAGAGAACCCTAATTCTTTCGGAAACCGTCTTTTCCGCACTGATTTTCTCTTACAGATAACCCTAAGCGTATCCCAGGCCCCTTTCACTGAACCGCCACCATCAGCATCGACGTCTGTCATTCCTCCCCATAATCCTGAAGCTCGTTCTGGACGCTGCCCTCATGTCAGAGGCGGATCAGTACTCTAACTGTCACTCAATCTGCAGCATACTCCTTACCTTACAACTAATGCTGACCCTATCCCTGGTACCGGGATCTGACACTTCACCTTCATCATTGTTGTGACCCTCACTTCACCTGAAACTTAAACTTATTCTTGCACTCACCCTCACATCAGAGGCGGATCCGAATTCTAACTGCAACCCTACTTCACCCGTACTCCTTATCAAACCCATAACCTACCCTAGATCTGAACCTTGAATCAGATTATTCACCTTCATCGTTGCTACCCACTATGACACCCTTAATGGTGTGACTCGATCTCACACTCGCCCTCAATTTAGAATTGCACCCGAATTCTGTCCATAACCATATTATCTGCATAAACCTGCATACACCTTTCCTTACAGAAAACTCTAACCCTAGAACAGGTTCCTTTACCTGCATGCTCACCACCAGCATTGATGTCACCGATGCCATACCTTAATGGTGAAGTCCAAACTGGCCTTCACCCACACGTAGGAGTAGGATCCTATATCTAAACATAACCACATCCACGGCATAAACTAAAACAATTCCCTATCCCTAACCCTAGCACATACCTGTGGCCTGACCATCCATAATCTCCATGGATGTGACCCTTGCCTCATTATAAGCCTGCGACTGAATTGGACAGTTGCCCTAACCTTGCAGAAGGACCCTCAGTCTAAACGTACCAACACCCCGCCCCTACGGCTTTCCAAAATACTAACCCTAACCCTAGCCCTGGCTCGTGGTCCTGACACCTCACCTTGACCAACGACGTCAACCATGCCTCACCATAAACCTGATCCACCATCTTGCACTCCCTTTCTCATCAGAACTAGAAGCCAACTCTATCCATAAAGCCAGTGTCTCTGCATACCAGAGAGAACAAAAAATTTTGACTCTAAAACTGGTGCCTGGACCTATACACAAAGCGTCATTATCACAAACACCCAGGGATCTCCTCAACACGGAAACGCAAATTCACACTCGCACTCACATCAGAGGTAGACCCTAACCCTAATAATTAACTTATCCGTTCTGCACAACAGCCCTAACCTCTATATTCAAAGCCTAGCCATGACTCTTGGACCTGCCCCTTCACCATAACCATTGGCATCACCTGCGCTTCATCGTAATCCTAATTTTCAATCCCGAACGTGCCCTCCCATCGGAGACAAACTCGAAATTTTTCCATAAACCTATCCTTCTTCTACACCTTACAGAACACAATAAACTTACTCTAGCCCTCGGCATTTTACCTGATCCAAAACCAACAGCCTCAATGTCTGTCTTGCCGCACCATAAGCCTGAAGCTCAAGGTGGCCCTCGCCCTCACTTCAGGGTCAGATGCAAACTCTAAACGTTACTACACATTCCTGTAAATCTTACTGAACACCTAACCCTAACCCTGGCGGAAGCCTTGGACTTGATTCTTCACCTACAACATTGATGTCAACTAAGACACATCTTAACTCGGAGCCTGAATTTCACATTCTCAATCACAACAGAAGAGAACCCTTATTCTCTCGGTAACCGTCTCATCCGCAGAGATTTTCTCTCACAGATAGACCTAACCCTCTCCCAGGACCCTTTCACTGAACCGCTACCATCAGCATCGACGTCTGTCATTCGTTCCCACAACCCTGAAGCTCGTTCTGGCCACTGCCCTCTTATCAGAGTCGGATCAGAACGCTAAATGTCACTCAATTTTCCGCAGACTCCTTACCTTACAACTAATGCCAACCCTATCCCTGGTGCCAGGATCTGACAATTCACCTTCATCTTTGATGTCACACTCACTTCACCTTAAACCTTAAACTTATTCTTGCACAAAACCTCACATCAGAGGTGGATCCGAATTCTAACTGCAACCCTATCTCACCCGTACTTCTTATCGAACACATAACCCTAACCCTAGACCTGACCCTTGAACCAGAATCTTCACCTTCACCGTTGCTATCAACTATGACTCCCTTAATCCTCTGACTCGATCTCACACTCACACTCAATTCAGAATTTTTCGCAAATTCTGTCCATAACCATATTTTCTGCATAGACCTTTCCTTACAGAAAACCCTAACCCTAGCCCCGGATCCTTAACCTGAATGCTCACCGTCAGCATTGGTGTCACCGATGCCACATCTTGATGATGATGTCCACGCTGGCCTTCAACCACACGTCAGAGTAGGATGCTTAATCTAAACATAACCACATCCACCGCATAAACTTTAGACAATTACCTAACCCTAACGCTAGCACATTCCTGTGACCTCAGCCTGCAAAATCATCATGGACGTCACCCTTGCCTCACTGCGACTCAATTGGACAGTTGCCCTAAACTTGGAGAAGGACCCTGAGTCTAAACGTACCAATTGCCTGCCCCTACAGCTTTCCAAAAACCTAACCCTAACACTACCCCTGGCTCGGGGTCCTGACACCTCACCTTGACCATTGACGTCATCCGTGCCTCACCATAAACCTGATCCACCATCTTGCGCACCCTGTCACATCAGACTCAGAAGCTAACTCTATCCGTAAAGAGAATGTTTCTGTATACCAGAGAGAACACAGAATTTTAACCCTGAAACTGATGCCTGGACCTGTATACAGAGTGTCAGCATCGGAGACACCCAGGGATCTCCCAACACGGCAACACAATTTCACAGTCACAGTCACATCAGAGCTAGACCTTAAGTCTTATAATTAACTTATTCTTTCTGTACTAGAGCCCGAACCAGTAATTCTAACCCTAGACATGACTCTTGGACATGCCCCTTAATCGTAACCATTGGCATCACTCACGCTTCATCGTAATCCTTTACCTCAATCCCGCACTTGCCCTCCCATCAGAGAGAAACCTGAAGCCTTTCCATAACCCTATCCTTCCTGTACACCTTACAGAACAAAACTAAACTTACTCTAGCCCTTGGGACTATACCTGAACCGACACCGTCAGCTTCAACGTCTGTCATGCCGCAACATAAGCCTGAATCTCAAGGTCGCCGTCACCCTCACGTCAGGGACAGATGCGAACTCTAAATGTAACTGCATAATCCTGTCAATCGTACTGAACACCTAACCCTAACCCTATTGCCAAGCCCTGGACTAGATTTTTCACCCGCAGCAATGATGTCAACTACGACACATCTTAATTCGGAGCTTGAATCTCACACTCGCACTGACATCAGAAGAGAACCCTAATTCTTTCGGAAACCGTCTTTTCCGCACTGATTTTCTCTTTCAGATAACCCTAAGCGTATCCCAGGCCCCTTTCACTGAACCGCCACCATCAGCATCGACGCCTGTAATTCCTCCCCATAATCCTGAAGCTCGTTCTGGATACTGCCCTCATGTCAGAGTCGGATCAGTACTCTAACTGTCACTCAATCTGCAGCATACTCCTTACCTTACAACTAATGCTGACCCTATCCCTGGTACCGGGATCTGACACGTCACCTTCATCATTGTTGTGACCCTCACTACACCTTAAACTTAAACTTATTCTTGCACTCACCCTCACATCAGAGGCGGATCCGAATTCTAACTGCAACCCTACTTCACCCGTACTCCTTATCAAACCCATAACCCTACCCTAGATCTGAACCTTGAATCAGATTATTCACCTTCATCGTTGCTACCCACTATGACACCCTTAATGGTGTGACTCGATCTCACACTCGCCCTCAATTTAGAATTGCACCCTAATTCTGTCCATAACCATATTATCTGCATAAACCTGCATAGACCTTTCCTTACAGAAAACTCTAACCCTAGAACAGGTTCCTTTACCTGCATGCTCACCACCAGCATTGATGTCACCGATGCCATACCTTAATGATGAAGTCCAAAATGGCCTTCACCCACACGTCAGAGTAGGATCCTCTATCTAAACATAACCACATCCACGGCATAAACTAAAACAATTCCCTATCCCTAACCCTAGCACATACCTGTGGCCTGACCATCCATAATCTCCATAGATGTGACCCTTGCCTCATTGTAAGCCTGCGACTGAATTGGACAGTTGCCCTAACCTTGCAGAAGGACCCTCAGTCTAAACGTACCAACACCCTGCCCCTACGGCTTTCCAAAATCCTAACCCTAACCCTAGCCCTGGCTCGTGGTCCTGACACCTCACCTTGACCATTTTGACGTCAACCATGCCTCACCATAAACCTGATCCACCATCTTGGACTCCCTTTCTCATCAGAACTAGAAGCCAACTCTATCCATAAAGCCAATGTCTCTGCATACCAGAGAGAACAAAAAATTTTAACTCTAAAACTGGTGCCTGGACCTATGCACAAAGCGTCATTATCACAAACACCCAGGGATCTCCTCAACACGGAAACGCAAATTCACACTCGCACTCACATCAGAGGTAGACCCTAACCCTAATAATTAACTTATCCTTTCTGCACAACAGCTCTAACCTCTATATTCAAAGCCTAGCCATGACTCTTGGACCTGCCCCTTCACCATAACCATTGGCATCACCTGTGCTTCATCGTAATCCTAATCTTCAATCCCGAACGTGCCCTCCCATCGGAGAGAAACTCGAAATTTTTCCATAAACCTATCCTTCTTCTACACCTTACAGAGCAGAATAAACTTACTCTAGCCCTCGGCATTTTACCTGATCCAAAACCAACAGCCTCAATGTCTGTCTTGCCGCACCATAAGCCTGAAGCTCAAGGTGGCCCTCGCCCTCACTTCAGGGTCAGATGCAAACTCTAAATGTTACTCCACATTCCTGTAAATCTTACTGAACACCTAACCCTAACCCTAGCGCGAAGCCTTGGACTAGATTCTTCACCTACAACATTGATGTCAACTAAGACACATCTTAACTCGGAGCCTGAATTTCACATTCTCAATCACAACAGAAGAGAACCCTTATTCTCTCGGTAACCGTCTCTTCCGCAGAGATTTTCTCTCACAGATAGCCCTAACCCTCTCCCAGGACCCTTTCACTGAACCCCTACCATCAGCATCGACGTCTGTCATTCGTTCCCACAACCCTGAAGCTCGTTCTGGCCACTGCCCTCTTGTCAGAGTCGGATCAGAACGCTAAATGTCACTCAATTTTCCGCAGACTCCTTACCTTACAACTAATGCCAACCCTATCCCTGGTGCCAGGATCTGACACTTCACCTTCATCATTGATGTCACACTCACTTCACCTTAAACCTTAAACTTATTCTTGCACAAAACCTCACATCAGAGGTGGATCCGAATTCTAACTGCAACCCTATCTCACCCGTACTCCTTATCGAACACATAACCCTAACCCTAGACCTGACCCTTGAACAAGAATCTTCACCTTCACCGTTGCTATCAACTATGACTCCCTTAATCCTCTGACTCGATCTCACACTCACACTCAATTCAGAATTTTTCGCAAATCCTGTCCATAACCATATTTTCTGCATAGACCTTTCCTTACAGAAAACCCTAACCCTAGCCCCGGATCCTTTACCTGAATGCTCACCGTCAGCATTGGTGTCACCGATGCCACATCTTGATGATGAAGTCCAAGCTGGCCTTCACCCACACGTCAGAGTAGGATGCTTAATCTAAACATAACCACATCCACCGCATAAACTTTAGACAATTACCTAACCCTAACGCTAGCACATTCCTGTGACCTGAGCCCCCAAAATCATCATGGACGTCACCCTTGCCTCACTGCGACTCAATTGGACAGTTGCCCTAAACTTGGAGAAGGACCCTCAGTCTAAACGTACCAATTGCCTGCCCCTACAGCTTTCCAAAAACCTAACCCTAACACTACCCCTGGCTCGGGGTCCTGACACCTCACCTTGACCATTGACGTCATCCGTGCCTCACCATAAACCTGATCCACCATCTTGCGCACCCTGTCACATCAGACTCAGAAGCTAACTCTATCCGTAAAGAGAATGTTTCTGTATACCAGAGAGAACACAGAATTTTAACCCTGAAACTGATGCCTGGACCTGTATACACAGTGTCAGCATCGGAGACACCCAGGGATCTCCCAACACGGCAACACAATTTCACAGTCACAGTCACATCAGAGCTAGACCTTAAGTCTTATAATTAACTTATTCTTTCTGTACTAGAGCCCGAACCAGTAATTCCTATCCTAGCCATGACTCTTGGACATGCCACTTAATCGTAACCATTGGCATCACTCACGCTTCATCGTAATCCTTTACCTCAATCCCGCACTTGCCCTCCCATCAGAGAGAAACCTGAAGCCTTTCCATAACCCTATCCTTCCTGTACACCTTACAGAACAAAACTAAACTTACTCTAGCCCTTGGGACTATACCTGAACAGACACCGTCAGCTTCAACGTCTGTCATGCCGCACCATAAGCCTGAATCTCAAGGTCGCCGTCACCCTCACGTCAGGGACAGATGCGAACTCTAAATGTAACTGCATAATCCTGTCAATCGTACTGAACACCTAACCCTAACCCTAGTGCAAAGCCCTGGACTAGATTTTTCACCCACAGCAATGATGTCAACTACGACACATCTTAATTCGGAGTTTGAATCTCACCCTCGCACTGACATCAGAAGAGAACCCTAATTCTTTCGGAAACCGTCTTTTCCGCACTGATTTTCTCTTACAGATAACCCTAAGCGTATCCCAGGCCCATTTCACTGAACCGCCACCATCAGCATCGACGTCTGTCATTCCTCCCCATAATCCTGAAGCTCGTTCTGGACGCTGCCCTCATGTCAGAGTCGGATCAGTACTCTAACTGTCACTCAATCTGCAGCATACTCCTTACCTTACAACTAATGCTGACCCTATCCCTGGTACCGGGATCTGACACGTCACCTTCATCATTGTTGTGACCCTCACTTCACCTTAAACTTAAACTTATTCTTGCACTCACCCTCACATCAGAGGCGGATCCGAATTCTAACTGCAACCCTACTTCACCCGTACTCCTTATCAAACCCATAACCCTACCCTAGATCTGAACCTTGAATCAGATTATTCACCTTCATCGTTGCTACCCACTATGACACCCTTAATGGTGTGACTCGATCTCACACTCGCCCTCAATTTAGAATTGCACCCTAATTCTGTCCATAACCATATTATCTGTATAAACCTGCATAGGCCTTTCCTTACAGAAAACTCTAACCCTAGAACAGGTTCCTTTACCTGCATGCTCACCACCAGCATTGATGTCACCGATGCCATACCTTAATGATGAAGTCCAAACTGGCCTTCACCCACACGTCAGAGTAGGATCCTCTATCTAAACATAACCACATCCACGGCATAAACTAAAACAATTCCCTATCCCTAACCCTAGCACATACCTGTGGCCTGACCATCCATAATCTCCATGGATGTGACCCTTGCCTCATTGTAAGCCTGCGACTGAATTGGACAGTTGCCCTAACCTTGCAGAAGGACCCTCAGTCTAAACGTACCAATACCCTGCCCCTACGGCTTTCCAAAATCCTAACCCTAACCCTAGCCCTGGCTCGTGGTCCTGACACCTCACCTTGACAATTTTGACGTCTACCATGCCTCACCATAAACCTGATCCACCATCTTGCACTCCCTTTCTCATCAGAACTAGAAGCCAACTCTATCCATAAAGCCAATGTCTCTGCATACCAGAGAGAACAAAAAATTTTCACTCTAAAACTGGTGCCTGGACCTATACACAAAGCGTCATTATCACAAACACTCAGGGATCTCCTCAACACGGAAACGCAAATTCACACTCGCACTCACATCAGAGGTAGACCCTAACCCTAATAATTAACTTATCCTTTTTGCACAACAGCCCTAACCTCTATATTCAAAGCCTAGCCATGACTCTTGGACCTGCCCCTTCACCATAACCATTGGCATCACCTGCGCTTCATCGTAAACCTAATCTTCAATCCCGAACGTGCCTACCCATCGGAGAGAAACTCGAAATTTTTCCATAAACCTATCCTTCTTCTACACCTTACAGAGCACAATAAACTTACTCTAGCCCTCGGCATTTTACCTGATCCAAAACCAACAGCCTCAATGTCTGTCTTGCCGCACCATAAGCCTGAAGCTCAAGGTGGCCCTCGCCCTCACTTCAGGGTCAGATGCAAACTCTAAATGTTACTCCACATTCCTGTAAATCTTACTGAACACCTAACCCTAACCCTAGCGGGAAGCCTTGGACTAGATTCTTCACCTACAACATTGATGTCAACTAAGACACATCTTAACTCGGAGCCTGAATTTCACATTCTCAATCACAACAGAAGAGAACCCTTATTCTCTCGGTAACCGTCTCTTCCGCAGAGATTTTCTCTCACAGATAGCCCTAACCCTCTCCCAGGACCCTTTCACTGAACCGCTACCATCAGCATCGACGTCTGTCATTCGTTCCCACAACCCTGAAGCTCGTTCTGGCCACTGCCCTCTTGTCAGAGTCGGATCAGAACGCTAAATGTCACTCAATTTTCCGCAGACTCCTTACCTTACAACTAATGCCAACCCTATCCCTGGTGCCAGGATCTGACACTTCACCTTCATCATTGATGTCACACTCACTTCACCTTAAACCTTAAACTTATTCTTGCACAAAACCTCACATCAGAGGTGGATCCGAATTCTAACTGCAACCCTGTCTCACCCGTACTCCTTATCGAACACATAACCCTAACCCTAGATCTGACCCTTGAACCAGAATCTTCACCTTCACCGTTGCTATCAACTATGACTCCCTTAATCCTCTGACTCGATCTCACACTCACACTCAATTCAGAATTTTTCGCAAATTCTGTCCATAACCATATTTTCTGCATAGACCTTTCCTTACAGAAAACCCTAACCCTAGCCCCGGATCCTTAACCTGCATGCTCACCATCAGCATTGATGTCAATGATGCCACATCTTGATGATGAAGTCCAAGCTGGCCTTCACCCACACGTCAGAGTAGGATGCTTAATCTAAACATAACCACATCCACCGCATAAACTTTAGACAATTACCTAACACTAACCCTAGCACATTCCTGTGACCTGAGCCTCCAAAATCATCATGGACGTCACCCTTGCCTCACTGCGACTCAATTGGACAGTTGCCCTAAACTTGGGAGAAGGACCCTCAGTCTAAACGTACCAATTGCCTGCCCCTACAGCTTTCCAAAAACCTAACCCTAACACTACCCCTGGCTCGGGGTCCTGACACCTCACCTTGACCACTGACGTCATCCATGCCTCACCATAAACCTGATCCACCATCTTGCGCACCCTGCCACATCAGACTCAGAAGCTAACTCTATCCGTAAAGAGAATGTTTCTGTATACCAGAGAGAACACAGAATTTTAACCCTGAAACTGATGCCTGGACCTGTATACAGAGTGTCAGCATCGGAGACACCCAGGGATCTCCCAACACGGAAACACAATTTCACAGTCACAGTCACATCAGAGCTAGACCTTAAGTCTTATAATTAACTTATTCTTTCTGTACTAGAGCCCGAACCAGTAATTCTAACCCTAGCCATGACTCTTGGACATGCCCCTTAATCGTAACCATTGGCATCACTCACGCTTCATCGTAATCCTTTACCTCAATCCCGCACTTGCCCTCCCATCAGAGAGAAACCTGAAGCCTTTCCATAACCCTATCCTTCCTGTACACCGTACAGAACAAAACTAAACTTATTCTAGCCCTTGGAACTATACCTGAACCGACACCATCAGCTTCAACGTCTGTCATGCCGCACCATAAGCCTGAATCTCAAGGTCGCCGTCACCCTCACGTCAGGGACAGATGCGAACTCTAAATGTAACTGCATAATCCTGTCAATCTTACTGAACACCTAACCCTAACCCTAGTGACAAGCCCTGGACTAGATTTTTCACCCGCAGCAATGATGTCAACTACGACACATCTTAATTCGGAGCTTGAATCTCACACTCGCACTGACATCAGAAGAGAACCCTAATTCTTTCGGAAACCGTCTTTTCCGCACTGATTTTCTCTTACAGATAAACCTAAGCGTATCCCAGGCCACTTTCACTGAACCGCCACCATCAGCATCGACGTCTGTCATTCCTCCCCATAATCCTGAAGCTCGTTCTGGACTCTGCCCTCATGTCAGAGTCGGATCAGTACTCTAACTGTCACTCAATCTGCAGCATACTCCTTACCTTACAACTAATGCTGACCCTATCTCTGGTACCGGGATCTGACACTTCACCTTCATCATTGTTGTGACCCTCACTTCACCTGAAACTTAAACTTATTCTTGCCCTCACCCTCACATCAGAGGCGGATCCGAATTCTAACTGCAACCCTACTTCACCCGTACTCCTTATCAAACCCATAACCCTACCCTACATCTGAACCTTGAATCAGATTATTCACGTTCATCGTTGCTACCCACTATGACACCCTTAATGGTGTGACTCGATCTCACACTCGCCCTCAATTTAGAATTGCACCCTAATTCTGTCCATAACCATATTATCTGCATAAACCTGCATAGGCCTTTCCTTACAGAAAACTCTAACCCTAGAACAGGTTCCTTTACCTGCATGCTGACCACCAGCATTGATCTCACCGATGCCATACCTTAATGATGAAGTCCAAACTGGCCTTCACCCACACGTCAGAGTAGGATCCTCTATCTAAACATAACCACATCCACGGCATAAACCAAAACAATTCCCTATCCCTAACCCTAGCACATACCTGTGGCCTGACCATCCATAATCTCCATGGATGTGACCCTTGCCTCATTGTAAGCCTGCGACTGAATTGGACAGTTGCCCTAACCTTGCAGAAGGACCCTCAGTCTAAACGTACCAATACCCTGCCCCTACGGCTTTCCAGAATCCTAACCCTAACCCTAGCCCTGGCTCGTGGTCCTGACACCTCACCTTGACCATTGACGTCAACCATGCCTCACCATAAACCTGATCCACCATCTTGCACTCCCTTTCTCATCAGAACTAGAAGCCAACTCTATCCATAAAGCCAATGTCTCTGCATACCAGAGAGAACAAAAAATTTTAACTCTAAAACTGGTGCCTGGACCTATACACAAAGCGTCATTATCACAAACACCCAGGGATCTCCTCAACACGGAAACGCAAATTCACACTCGCACTCACATCAGAGGTAGACCCTAACCCTAATACTTAACTTATCCTTTCTGGACAACAGCCCTAACCTGTATATTCAAAGCCTAGCCATGACTCTTGGACCTGCCCCTTCACCATAACCATTGGCATCACCTGCGCTTCATTGTAATCCTAATCTTCAATCCCGAACGTGCCCTCCCATCGGAGAGAAACTCGAAATTTTTCCATAAAGCTATCCTTCTTCTACACCTTACAGAGCACAATAAACTTACTCTAGCCCTCGGCATTTTACCTGATCCAAAACCAACAGCCTCAATGTCTGTCTTGCCGCACCATAAGCCTGAAGCTCAAGGTGGCCCTCGCCCTCACTTCAGGGTCAGATGCAAACTCTAAATGTTACTCCACATTCCTGTAAATCTTACTGAACACCTAACCCTAACCCTAGCGCGAAGCCTTGGACTAGATTCTTCACCTACAACATTGATGTCAACTAAGACACATCTTAACTCGGAGCCTGAATTTCACATTCTCAATCACAACAGAAGAGAACCCTTATTCTCTCGGTAACCGTCTCTTCCGCAGAGATTTTCTCTCACAGATAGCCCTAACCCTCTCCCAGGACCCTTTCACTGAACTGCTACCATCAGCATCGACGTCTGTCATTCGTTCCCACAACCCTGAAGCTCGTTCTGGCCACTGCCCTCTTGTCAGAGTCGGATCAGAACGCTAAATGTCACTCAATTTTCCGCAGACTCCTTACCTTACAACTAATGCCAACCCTATCCCTGGTGCCAGGATCTGACACTTCACCTTCATCATTGATGTCACACTCACTTCACCTTAAACCTTAAACTTATTCTTGCACAAAACCTCACATCAGAGGTGGATCCGAATTCTAACTGCAACCCTATCTCCCCCGTACTCCTTATCGAACACATAACCCTAACCGTAGAACTTACCCTTGAACCAGAATCTTCACCTTCACCGTTGCTATCAACTATGACTCCCTTAATCCTCTGACTTGATCTCACACTCACACTCAATTCAGAATTTTTCGCAAATTCTGTCCATAACCATATTTTCTGCATAGACCTCTCCTTACAGAAAACCCTAACCCTAGCCCCGGATCCTTTACCTGAATGCTCACCGTCAGCATTGGTGTCACCGATGCCACATCTTGATGATGAAGTCCAAGCTGGCCTTCACCCACTCGTCAGAGTAGGATGCTTAATCTAAACATAACCACATCCACCGCATAAACTTTAGACAATTACCTAACCCTAACGCTAGCACATTCCTGTGACCTGAGCCCCCAAAATCATCATGGACGTCACCCTTGCCTCACTGCGACTCAATTGGACAGTTGCCCTAAACTTGGAGAAGGACCCTCAGTCTAAACGTACCAATTGCCTGCCCCTACAGCTTTCCAAAAACCTAACCCTAACACTACCCCTGGCTCGGGGTCCTGAAACCTCACCTTGACCATTGACGTCATCCGTGCCTCACCATAAACCTGATCCACCATCTTGCGCACCCTGTCACATCAGACTCAGAAGCTAACTCTATCCGTAAAGAGAATGTTTCTGTATACCAGAGAGAACACAGAATTTTAACCCTGAAACTGATGCCTGGACCTGTATACACAGTGTCAGCATCGGAGACACCCAGGGATCTCCCAACACGGCAACACAATTTCACAGTCACAGTCACATCAGAGCTAGACCTTAAGTCTTATAATTAACTTATTCTTTCTGTACTAGAGCCCGAACCAGTAATTCCTATCCTAGCCATGACTCTTGGACATGCCCCTTAATCGTAACCATTGGCATCACTCACGCTTCATCGTAATCCTTTACCTCAATCCCGCACTTGCCCTCCCATCAGAGAGAAACCTGAAGCCTTTCCATAACCCTATCCTTCCTGTACACCTTACAGAACAAAACTAAACTTACTCTAGCCCTTGGGACTATACCTGAACAGACACCGTCAGCTTCAACGTCTGTCATGCCGCACCATAAGCCTGAATCTCAAGGTCGCCGTCACCCTCACGTCAGGGACAGATGCGAACTCTAAATGTAACTGCATAATCCTGTCAATCGTACTGAACACCTAACCCTAACCCTAGTGCAAAGCCCTGGACTAGATTTTTCACCCACAGCAATGATGTCAACTACGACACATCTTAATTCGGAGTTTGAATCTCACCCTCGCACTGACATCAGAAGAGAACCCTAATTCTTTCGGAAACCGTCTTTTCCGCACTGATTTTCTCTTACAGATAACCCTAAGCGTATCCCAGGCCCATTTCACTGAACCGCCACCATCAGCATCGACGTCTGTCATTCCTCCCCATAATCCTGAAGCTCGTTCTGGACGCTGCCCTCATGTCAGAGTCGGATCAGTACTCTAACTGTCACTCAATCTGCAGCATACTCCTTACCTTACAACTAATGCTGACCCTATCCCTGGTACCGGGATCTGACACGTCACCTTCATCATTGTTGTGACCCTCACTTCACCTTAAACTTAAACTTATTCTTGCACTCACCCTCACATCAGAGGCGGATCCGAATTCTAACTGCAACCCTACTTCACCCGTACTCCTTATCAAACCCATAACCCTACCCTAGATCTGAACCTTGAATCAGATTATTCACCTTCATCGTTGCTACCCACTATGACACCCTTAATGGTGTGACTCGATCTCACACTCGCCCTCAATTTAGAATTGCACCCTAATTCTGTCCATAACCATATTATCTGTATAAACCTGCATAGGCCTTTCCTTACAGAAAACTCTAACCCTAGAACAGGTTCCTTTACCTGCATGCTCACCACCAGCATTGATGTCACCGATGCCATACCTTAATGATGAAGTCCAAACTGGCCTTCACCCACACGTCAGAGTAGTATCCTCTATCTAAACATAACCACATCCACGGCATAAACTAAAACAATTCCCTATCCCTAACCCTAGCACATACCTGTGGCCTGACCATCCATAATCTCCATGGATGTGACCCTTGCCTCATTGTAAGCCTGCGACTGAATTGGACAGTTGCCCTAACCTTGCAGAAGGACCCTCAGTCTATACGTACCAACACCCTGCCCCTACTGCTTTCCAAAATCCTAACCCTAACCCTAGCCCTGGCTCGTGGTCCTGACACCTCACCTTGACCATTTTGACGTCAACCATGCCTCACCATAAACCTGATCCACCATCTTGCACTCCCTTTCTCATCAGAACTAGAAGCCAACTCTATCCATAAAGCCAATGTCTCTGCATACCAGAGAGAACAAAAAATTTTAACTCTAAAACTGGTGCCTGGACCTATGCACAAAGCGTCATTATCACAAACACCCAGGGATCTCCTCAACACGGAAACGCAAATTCACACTCGCACTCACATCAGAGGTAGACCCTAACCCTAATAATTAACTTCTCCTTTCTGCACAACAGCCCTAACCTCTATATTCAAAGCATAGCCATGACTCTTGGACCTGCCCCTTCACCATAACCATTGGCATCACCTGCGCTTCATCGTAATCCTAATCTTCAATCCCGAACGTGCCCTCCCATCGGAGAGAAACTCGAAATTTTTCCATAAACCTATCCTTCTTCTACACCTTACAAAGCACAATAAACTTACTCTAGCCCTCGGCATTTTACCTGATCCAAAACCAACAGCCTCAATGTCTGTCTTGCCGCACCATAAGCCTGAAGCTCAAGGTGGCCCTCGCCCTCACGTCAGGGTCAGATGCAAACTCGAAATGTTACTCCACATTCCTGTAAATCTTACTGAACACCTAACCCTAACCCTAGCGCGAAGCCTTGGACTAGATTCTTCACCTACAACATTGATGTCAACTAAGACACATCTTAACTCGGAGCCTAAATTTCACATTCTCAATCACAACAGAAGAGAACCCTTATTCTCTCGGTAACCGTCTCATCCGCAGAGATTTTCTCTCACAGATAGCCCTAACCCTCTCCCAGGACCCTTTCACTGAACCGCTACCATCAGCATCGACGTCTGTCATTCGTTCCCACAACCCTGAAGCTCGTTCTGGCCACTGCCCTCTTGTCAGAGTCGGATCAGAACGCTAAATGTCACTCAATTTTCCGCAGACTCCTTACCTTACAACTACTGCCAACCCTATCCCTGGTGCCAGGATCTGACACTTCACCTTCATCATTGATGTCACACTCACTTCACCTTAAACCTTAAACTTATTCTTGCACAAAACCTCACATCAGAGGTGGATCCGAATTCTAACTGCAACCCTATCTCACCCGTACTCCTTATCGAACACATAACCCTATCCCTAGACCTGACCCTTGAACCAGAATCTTCACCTTCACCGTTGCTATCAACTATGACTCCCTTAATCCTCTGACTCGATCTCACACTCACACTCAATTCAGAATTTTTCGCAAATTCTGTCCATAACCATATTTTCTGCATAGACCTTTCCTTACAGAAAACCCTAACCCTAGCCCCGGATCCTTAACCTGAATGCTCACCGTCAGCATTGGTGTCACCGATGCCACATCTTGATGATGAAGTCCAAGCTGGCCTTCACCCACACGTCAGAGTAGGATGCTTAATCTAAACATAACCACATCCACCGCATAAACTTTAGACAATTACCTAACCCTAACGCTAGCACATTCCTGTGACCTGAGCCCACAAAATCATCATGGACGTCACCCTTGCCTCACTGCGACTCAATTGGACAGCTGCCCTAAACTTGGAGAAGGACCCTCAGTCTAAACGTACCAATTGCCTGCCCCTACAGCTTTCCAAAAACCTAACCCTAACACTACCCCTGGCTCGGGGTCCTGACACCTCACCTTGACCATTGACGTCATCCGTGCCTCACCATAAACCTGATCCACCATCTTGCGCACCCTGTCACATCAGACTCAGAAGCTAACTCTATCCATAAAGAGAATGTTTCTGTATACCAGAGAGAACACAGAATTTTAACCCTGAAACTGATGCCTGGACCTGTATACAGAGTGTCAGCATCGGAGACACCCAGGGATCTCCCAACACGGCAACACAATTTCACAGTCACAGTCACATCAGAGCTAGACCTTAAGTCTTATAATTAACTTATTCTTTCTGTACTAGAGCCCGAACCAGTAATTCTAACCCTAGCGATGACTCTTGGACATGCCAGTTAATCGTAACCATTGGCATCACTCACGCTTCATCGTAATCCTTTACCTCAATCCCGCACTTGCCCTCCCATCAGAGAGAAACCTGAAGCCTTTCCATAACCCTATCCTTCCTGTACACCTTACAGAACAAAACTAAACTTACTCTAGCCCTTGGGACTATACCTGAACCGACACCATCAGCTTCAACGTCTGTCATGCCGCACCATAAGCCTGAATCTCAAGGTCGCCGTCACCCTCACGTCAGGGACAGATGCGAACTCTAAATGTAACTGCATAATCCTGTCAATCGTACTGAACACCTAACCCTAACCCTAGTGCCAAGGCCTGGACTACATTTTTCACCCGCAGCAATGATGTCAACTACGACACATCTTAATTCGGAGCTTGAATCTCACACTCGCACTGACATCAGAAGAGAACCCTAATTCTTTCGGAAACCGTCTTTTCCGCACTGATTTTCTCTTACAGATAACCCTAAGCGTATCCCAGGCCCCTTTCACTGAACCGCCACCATCAGCATCGACGTCTGTCATTCCTCCCCATAATCCTGAAGCTCGTTCTGGACGCTGCCCTCATGTCAGAGTCGGATCAGTACTATAACTGTCACTCAATCTGCAGCATACTCCTTACCTTACAACTAATGCTGACCCTATCCGTGGTACCGGGATCTGACACTTCACCTTCATCATTGTTGTGACCCTCACTTCACCTTAAACTTAAACTTATTCATGCACTCACACTCACATCAGAGGCGGATCCGAATTCTAACTGCAACCCTACTTCACCCGTACTCCTTATCAAACCCATAACCCTACCCTAGATCTGAACCTTGAATCAGATTATTCACCTTCATCGTTGCTACCCACTATGACACCCTTAATGGTGTGACTCGATCTCACACTCGCCCTCAATTTAGAATTGCACCCTAATTCTGTCCATAACCATATTATCTGCATAAACCTGCATAGACCTTTCCTTACAGAAAACTCTAACCCTGGAACAGGTTCCTTTACCTGCATGCTCACCACCAGCATTGATGTCACCGATGCCATACCTTAATGATGAAGTCCAAACTGGCCTTCACCCACACGTCAGAGTAGGATCCTCTATCTAAACATAACCACATCCACGGCATAAACCAAAACAATTCCCTATCCCTAACCCTAGCACATACCTGTGGCCTGACCATCCATAATCTCCATGGATGTGACCCTTGCCTCATTGTAAGCCTGCGACTGAATTGGACAGTTGCCCTAACCTTGCAGAAGGACCCTCAGTCTAAACGTACCAATACCCTGCCCCTACGGCTTTCCAAAATCCTAACCCTAACCGTAGCCCTGGCTCGTGGTCCTGACACCTCACCTTGACCATTGACGTCAACCATGCCTCACCATAAACCTGATCCACCATCTTGCACTCCCTTTCTCATCAGAACTAGAAGCCAACTCTATCCATAAAGCCAATGTCTCTGCATACCAGAGAGAACAAAAAATTTTAACTCTAAAACTGGTGCCTGGACCTATACACAAAGCGTCATTATCACAAACACCCAGGGATCTCCTCAACACGGAAACGCAAATTCACACTCTCACTCACATCAGAGGTAGACCCTAACCCTAATAATTAACTTATCCTTTCTGCACAACAGCCCTAACCTCTATATTCAAAGCCTAGCCATGACTCTTGGACCTGCCCCTTCACCATAACCGTTGGCATCACCTGCGCTTCATCGTAATCCTAATCTTCAATCCCGAACGTGCCCTCCCATCGGAGAGAAACTCGAAATTTTTCCATAAACCTATCCTTCTTCTACACCTTACAGAACACAATAAACTTACTCTAGCCCTCGGCATTTTACCTGATCCAAAACCAACAGCCTCAATGTCTGTCTTCCCGCACCATAAGCCTGAAGCTCAAGGTGGCCCTCGCCCTCACTTCAGGGTCAGATGCAAACTCTAAATGTTACTCCACATTCCTGTAAATCTTACTGAACACCTAACCCTAACCCTAGCGCGAAGCCTTGGACTAGATTCTTCACCTACAACATTGATGTCAACTAAGACACATCTTAAATCGGAGCCTGAATTTCACATTCTCAATCACAACGGAAGAGAACCCTTATTCTCTCGGTAATCGTCTCTTCCGCAGAGATTTTCTCTTACAGATAGCCCTAACTCTCTCCCTGGTCCCTTTCACTGAACCGCTACCATCAGCATCGACGTCTGTCATTCGTTCCCACAACCCTGAAGCTCGTTCTGGCCACTGCCCTCTTGTCAGAGTCGGATCAGAACGCTAAATATCACTCAATTTTCCGCAGACACCTTACCTTACAACTAATGCCAACCCTATCCCTGGTGCCAGGATCTGACACTTCACCTTCATCATTGATGTCACACTCACTTCACCTTAAACCTTAAACTTATTCTTGCACAAAACCTCACATCAGAGGTGGATCCGAATTCCAACTGCAACCCTATCTCACCCGTACTCCTTATCGAACACATAACCCTAACCCTAGATCTGACCCTTGAACCAGAATCTTCACCTTCACCGTTGCTATCAACTATGACTCCCTTAATCCTCTGACTCGATCTCACACTCACACTCAATTCAGAATTTTTCGCAAATTCTGTCCATAACCATATTTTCTGCATAGACCTTTCCTTACAGAAAACCCTAACCCTAGCCCCGGATCCTTAACCTGAATGCTCACCGTCAGCATTGGTGTCACCGATGCCACATCTTGATGATGAAGTCCAAGCTGGCCTTCACCCACACGTCAGAGTAGGATGCTTAATCTAAACATAACCACATCCACCGCATAAACTTTAGACAATTGCCTAACCCTAACCCTAGCACATTCCTGTGACCTGAGCCTCCAAAATCATCATGGACGTCACCCTTGCCTCACTGCGACTCAATTGGACAGTTGCCCTAAACTTGGAGAAGGACCCTAAGTCTAAACGTACCAATTGCCTGCCCCTACAGCTTTCCAAAAACCGAACCCTAACACTACCCCTGGCTCGGGGTCCTGACACCTCACCTTGACCATTGACGTCATCCATGCCTCACCATAAACCTGATCCACCATCTTGCGCACCCTGTCACATCAGAATCAGAAGCTAACTCTATCCGTAAAGAGAATGTTTCTGTATACCAGAGAGAACACAGAATTTTAACCCTGAAACTGATGCCTGGACCTGTATACAGAGTGTCAGCATCGGAGACAACCAGGGATCTCCCAACACGGCAACACAATTTCACAGTCACAGTCACATCAGAGCTAGACCTTAAGTCTTATAATTAACTTATTCTTTCTGTACTAGAGCCCGAACCAGTAATTCTAACCCTAGCCATGACTCTTGGACATGCCCCTTAATCGTAACCATTGGCATCACTCACGCTTCATCGTAATCCTTTACCTCAATCCCGCACTTGCCCTCCCATCAGAGAGAAACCTGAAGCCTTTCCATAACCCTATCCTTCCTGTACACCTTACAGAACAAAACTAAACTTACTCTAGACCTTGGAACTATACCTGAACCGACACCATCAGCTTCAACGTCTGTCATGCCGCACCATAAGCCTGAATCTCAAGGTCGCCGACCCCCCACGTCAGGTACAGATGCGAACTCTAAATGTAACTGCATAATCCTGTTAATCTTACTGTACACCTAACCCTAACCCTAGTGCCAAGCCCTGGACTAGATTTTTCACCCGCAGGAATGATGTCAAATACGACACATCTTAATTCGGAGCTTGAATCTCACACTCGCACTGACATCAGAAGAGAACCCTAATTCTTTCGGAAACCGTCTTTACCGCACTGATTTTCTCTTACACATAACCCTAAGCGTATCCCAGGCCCCTTTCACTGAACCGCCAACATCAGCATCGACGTCTGTCATTCCTCCCCATAATCCTGAAGCTCGTTCTGGACGCTGCCCTCATGTCAGAGTCGGATCAGTACTCTAACTGTCACTCAATCTGCAGCATACTCCTTACCTTACAACTAATGCTGACCCTATCCCTGGTACCGGGATATGACACTTCACCTTCATCATTGTTGTGACCCTCACTTCACCTGAAACTTAAACTTATTCTTGCACTCACCCTCACATCAGAGGCGGATCCGAATTCTAACTGCAATCCTACTTCACCGGTACTCCTTATCAAACCCATAACCCTACCCTAGATCTGAACCTTGAATCAGATTATTCACCTTCATCGTTGCTACCCACTATGACACCCTTAATGGTGTGACTCGATCTCACACTCGCCCTCAATTTAGAATTGCACCCTAATTCTGTCCATAACCATATTGTCTGCATAAACCTGCATAGGCCTTTCCTTACAGAAAAATCTAACCCTAGAACAGGTTCCTTTACCTGCATGCTCACCACCAGCATTGATGTCACCGATGCCATACCTTAATGATGAAGTCCAAACTGGCCTTCACCCACACGTCAGAGTAGGATCCTCTATCTAAACATAACCACATCCACGGCATAAACTAATACAATTCCCTATCCCTAACCCTAGCACATACCTGTGGCCTGACCATCCATAATCTCCATGGATGTGACCCTTGCCTCATTGTAAGCCTGCGACTGAATTGGACAGTTGCCCTAACCTTGCAGAAGGACCCTCAGTCTAAACGTACCAATACCCTGCCCCTACGGCTTTCCAAAATCCTAACCCTAACCCTAGCCCTGGCTCGTGGTCCTGACACCTCACCTTGACAATTTTGACGTCAACCATGCCTCACCATAAACCTGATCCACCATCTTGCACTCCCTTTCTCATCAGAACTAGAAGCCAACTCTATCCATAAAGCCAATGTCTCTGCATACCAGAGAGAACAAAAAATTTTCACTCTAAAACTGGTGCCTGGACCTATACACAAAGCGTCATTATCACAAACACTCAGGGATCTCCTCAACACGGAAACGCAAATTCACACTCGCACTCACATCAGAGGTAGACCCTAACCCTAATAATTAACTTATCCTTTCTGCACAACAGCCCTAACCTCTATATTCAAAGCCTAGCCATGACTCTTGGACCTGCCCCTTCACCATAACCGTTGGCATCACCTGCGCTTCATCGTAATCCTAATCTTCAATCCCGAACGTGCCCTCCCATCGGAGAGAAACTCGAAATTTTTCCATAAACCTATCCTTCTTCTACACCTTACAGAACACAATAAACTTACTCTAGCCCTCGGCATTTTACCTGATCCAAAACCAACAGCCTCAATGTCTGTCTTCCCGCACCATAAGCCTGAAGCTCAAGGTGGCCCTCGCCCTCACTTCAGGGTCAGATGCAAACTCTAAATGTTACTCCACATTCCTGTAAATCTTACTGAACACCTAACCCTAACCCTAGCGCGAAGCCTTGGACTAGATTCTTCAC
Organism: Manis javanica; assembly: GCF_040802235.1. Lineage (NCBI taxonomy): Eukaryota > Metazoa > Chordata > Mammalia > Pholidota > Manidae > Manis > Manis javanica. The sequence continues at coordinate 33,771,876 of NC_133169.1, read as the reverse complement.
CTACAACATTGATGTCAACTAAGACACATCTTAAATCGGAGCCTGAATTTCACATTCTCAATCACAACGGAAGAGAACCCTTATTCTCTCGGTAATCGTCTCTTCCGCAGAGATTTTCTCTTACAGATAGCCCTAACTCTCTCCCTGGTCCCTTTCACTGAACCGCTACCATCAGCATCGACGTCTGTCATTCGTTCCCACAACCCTGAAGCTCGTTCTGGCCACTGCCCTCTTGTCAGAGTCGGATCAGAACGCTAAATATCACTCAATTTTCCGCAGACACCTTACCTTACAACTAATGCCAACCCTATCCCTGGTGCCAGGATCTGACACTTCACCTTCATCATTGATGTCACACTCACTTCACCTTAAACCTTAAACTTATTCTTGCACAAAACCTCACATCAGAGGTGGATCCGAATTCCAACTGCAACCCTATCTCACCCGTACTCCTTATCGAACACATAACCCTAACCCTAGATCTGACCCTTGAACCAGAATCTTCACCTTCACCGTTGCTATCAACTATGACTCCCTTAATCCTCTGACTCGATCTCACACTCACACTCAATTCAGAATTTTTCGCAAATTCTGTCCATAACCATATTTTCTGCATAGACCTTTCCTTACAGAAAACCCTAACCCTAGCCCCGGATCCTTAACCTGAATGCTCACCGTCAGCATTGGTGTCACCGATGCCACATCTTGATGATGAAGTCCAAGCTGGCCTTCACCCACACGTCAGAGTAGGATGCTTAATCTAAACATAACCACATCCACCGCATAAACTTTAGACAATTGCCTAACCCTAACCCTAGCACATTCCTGTGACCTGAGCCTCCAAAATCATCATGGACGTCACCCTTGCCTCACTGCGACTCAATTGGACAGTTGCCCTAAACTTGGAGAAGGACCCTAAGTCTAAACGTACCAATTGCCTGCCCCTACAGCTTTCCAAAAACCGAACCCTAACACTACCCCTGGCTCGGGGTCCTGACACCTCACCTTGACCATTGACGTCATCCATGCCTCACCATAAACCTGATCCACCATCTTGCGCACCCTGTCACATCAGAATCAGAAGCTAACTCTATCCGTAAAGAGAATGTTTCTGTATACCAGAGAGAACACAGAATTTTAACCCTGAAACTGATGCCTGGACCTGTATACAGAGTGTCAGCATCGGAGACAACCAGGGATCTCCCAACACGGCAACACAATTTCACAGTCACAGTCACATCAGAGCTAGACCTTAAGTCTTATAATTAACTTATTCTTTCTGTACTAGAGCCCGAACCAGTAATTCTAACCCTAGCCATGACTCTTGGACATGCCCCTTAATCGTAACCATTGGCATCACTCACGCTTCATCGTAATCCTTTACCTCAATCCCGCACTTGCCCTCCCATCAGAGAGAAACCTGAAGCCTTTCCATAACCCTATCCTTCCTGTACACCTTACAGAACAAAACTAAACTTACTCTAGACCTTGGAACTATACCTGAACCGACACCATCAGCTTCAACGTCTGTCATGCCGCACCATAAGCCTGAATCTCAAGGTCGCCGACCCCCCACGTCAGGTACAGATGCGAACTCTAAATGTAACTGCATAATCCTGTTAATCTTACTGTACACCTAACCCTAACCCTAGTGCCAAGCCCTGGACTAGATTTTTCACCCGCAGGAATGATGTCAAATACGACACATCTTAATTCGGAGCTTGAATCTCACACTCGCACTGACATCAGAAGAGAACCCTAATTCTTTCGGAAACCGTCTTTACCGCACTGATTTTCTCTTACACATAACCCTAAGCGTATCCCAGGCCCCTTTCACTGAACCGCCAACATCAGCATCGACGTCTGTCATTCCTCCCCATAATCCTGAAGCTCGTTCTGGACGCTGCCCTCATGTCAGAGTCGGATCAGTACTCTAACTGTCACTCAATCTGCAGCATACTCCTTACCTTACAACTAATGCTGACCCTATCCCTGGTACCGGGATATGACACTTCACCTTCATCATTGTTGTGACCCTCACTTCACCTGAAACTTAAACTTATTCTTGCACTCACCCTCACATCAGAGGCGGATCCGAATTCTAACTGCAATCCTACTTCACCGGTACTCCTTATCAAACCCATAACCCTACCCTAGATCTGAACCTTGAATCAGATTATTCACCTTCATCGTTGCTACCCACTATGACACCCTTAATGGTGTGACTCGATCTCACACTCGCCCTCAATTTAGAATTGCACCCTAATTCTGTCCATAACCATATTGTCTGCATAAACCTGCATAGGCCTTTCCTTACAGAAAAATCTAACCCTAGAACAGGTTCCTTTACCTGCATGCTCACCACCAGCATTGATGTCACCGATGCCATACCTTAATGATGAAGTCCAAACTGGCCTTCACCCACACGTCAGAGTAGGATCCTCTATCTAAACATAACCACATCCACGGCATAAACTAATACAATTCCCTATCCCTAACCCTAGCACATACCTGTGGCCTGACCATCCATAATCTCCATGGATGTGACCCTTGCCTCATTGTAAGCCTGCGACTGAATTGGACAGTTGCCCTAACCTTGCAGAAGGACCCTCAGTCTAAACGTACCAATACCCTGCCCCTACGGCTTTCCAAAATCCTAACCCTAACCCTAGCCCTGGCTCGTGGTCCTGACACCTCACCTTGACAATTTTGACGTCAACCATGCCTCACCATAAACCTGATCCACCATCTTGCACTCCCTTTCTCATCAGAACTAGAAGCCAACTCTATCCATAAAGCCAATGTCTCTGCATACCAGAGAGAACAAAAAATTTTCACTCTAAAACTGGTGCCTGGACCTATACACAAAGCGTCATTATCACAAACACTCAGGGATCTCCTCAACACGGAAACGCAAATTCACACTCGCACTCACATCAGAGGTAGACCCTAACCCTAATAATTAACTTATCCTTTTTGCACAACAGCCCTAACCTCTATATTCAAAGCCTAGCCATGACTCTTGGACCTGCCCCTTCACCATAACCATTGGCATCACCTGCGCTTCATCGTAAACCTAATCTTCAATCCCGAACGTGCCTACCCATCGGAGAGAAACTCGAAATTTTTCCATAAACCTATCCTTCTTCTACACCTTACAGAGCACAATAAACTTACTCTAGCCCTCGGCATTTTACCTGATCCAAAACCAACAGCCTCAATGTCTGTCTTGCCGCACCATAAGCCTGAAGCTCAAGGTGGCCCTCGCCCTCACTTCAGGGTCAGATGCAAACTCTAAATGTTACTCCACATTCCTGTAAATCTTACTGAACACCTAACCCTAACCCTAGCGGGAAGCCTTGGACTAGATTCTTCACCTACAACATTGATGTCAACTAAGACACATCTTAACTCGGAGCCTGAATTTCACATTCTCAATCACAACAGAAGAGAACCCTTATTCTCTCGGTAACCGTCTCTTCCGCAGAGATTTTCTCTCACAGATAGCCCTAACCCTCTCCCAGGACCCTTTCACTGAACCGCTACCATCAGCATCGACGTCTGTCATTCGTTCCCACAACCCTGAAGCTCGTTCTGGCCACTGCCCTCTTGTCAGAGTCGGATCAGAACGCTAAATGTCACTCAATTTTCCGCAGACTCCTTACCTTACAACTAATGCCAACCCTATCCCTGGTGCCAGGATCTGACACTTCACCTTCATCATTGATGTCACACTCACTTCACCTTAAACCTTAAACTTATTCTTGCACAAATCCTCACATCAGAGGTGGATCCGAATTCTAACTGCAACCCTGTCTCACCCGTACTCCTTATCGAACACATAACCCTAACCGTAGACCTGACCCTTGAATCAGAATCTTCACCTTCACCGTTGCTATCAAGTATGACTCCCTTAATCCTCTGACTTGATCTCACACTCACACTCAATTCAGAATTTTTTGCAAATTCTGTCCATAACCATATTTTCTGCATAGACCTCTCCTTACAGAAAACCCTAACCCTAGCCCCGGATCCTTAACCTGAATGCTCACAGTCAGCATTGGTGTCACCGATGCCACATCTTGATGATGAAGTCCAAGCTGGCCTTCACCCACTCGTCAGAGTAGGATGCTTAATCTAAACATAACCACATCCACCGCATAAACTTTAGACAATTGCCTAACCCTAACCCTAGCACATTCCTGTGACCTGAGCCTCCAAAATCATCATGGACGTCACCCTTGCCTCACTGCGACTCAATTGGACAGTGGCCCTAAACTTGGAGAAGGACCCTCAGTCTAAACGTACCAATTGCCTGCCCCTACAGCTTTCCAAAAACCTAACCCTAACACTACCCCTGGCTCGGGGTCCTGACACCTCACCTTGACCATTGACGTCATCCGTGCCTCACCATAAACCTGATCCACCATCTTGCGCACCCTGTCACATCAGACTCAGAAGCTAACTCTATCCGTAAAGAGAATGTTTCTGTATACCAGAGAGAACACAGAATTTTAACCCTGAAACTGATGCCTGGACCTGTATACAGAGTGTCAGCATCGGAGACACCCAGGGATCTCCCAACACGGCAACACAATTTCACAGTCACAGTCTCATCAGAGCTAGACCTTAAGTCTTATAATTAACTTATTCTTTCTGTACTAGAGCCCGAACCAGTAATTCTAACCCTAGCCATGACTCTTGGACATGCCCCTTAATCGTAACCATTGGCATCACTCACAATTCATCGTAACCCTTTACCTCAGTCCCGCACTTGCCCTCCCATCAGAGAGAAACCTGAAGCCTTTCCATAACCCTATCCTTCCTGTACACCTTACAGAACAAAACTAAACTTACTCTAGCCCTTGGAACTATACCTGAACCGACACCATCAGCTTCAACGTCTGTCATGCCGCACCATAAGCCTGAATCTCAAGGTCGGCGTCACCCTCACGTCAGGGACAGATGCGAACTCTAAATGTAACTGCATAATCCTGTCAATCGTACTGAACACCTAACCCTAACCCTAGTGCCAAGCCCTGGACTAGATTTTTCACCCGCAGCAATGATGTCAACTACGACACATCTTAATTCGGATCTTGAATCTCACACTCGCACTGACATCAGAAGAGAACCCTAATTCTTTCGGAAACCGTCTTTTCCGCACTGATTTTCTCTTACAGATTACCCTAAGCGTATCCCAGGCCCCTTTCACTGAACCGCCACCATCAGCATCGACGTCTGTCATTCCTCCCCATAATCCTGAAGCTCGTTCTGGACGCTGCCCTCATGTCAGATTCGGATCAGTACTCTAACTGTCACTCAATCTGCAGCATACTCCTTATCTTAACAACTAATGCTGACCCTATCCCTGGTACCGGGATCTGACACTTCACCTTCATCATTGTTGTGACCCTCACTTCACCTTAAACTTAAACTTATTCTTGCACTCACCCTCACATCAGAGGCGGATCCGAATTCTAACTGCAACCCTACTTCACCCGTACTCCTTATCAAACCCATAACCCTAACCTAGATCTGAACCTTGAATCAGATTTTTCACCTTCATCGTTGCTACCCACTATGACACCCTTAGTGGTGTGACTCGATCTCACACTCGCCCTCAATTTAGAATTGCACCCTAATTCTGTCTATAACCATATTATCTGCATAAACCTGCATAGACCTTTCCTTACAGAAAACTCTAACCCTAGAACAGGTTCCTTTAACTGCATGCTCACCACCAGCATTGATGTCACCGATGCCATACCTTAATGATGAAGTCCAAACTGGCCTTCACCCACCCGTCAGAGTAGGATCCTCTATCTAAACATAACCACATCCACGGCATAAACTAAAACAATTCCCTATCCCTAACCCTAGCACATACCTGTGGCCTGACCATCCATAATCTCCATGGATGTGACCCTTGCCTCATTGTAAGCCTGCGACTGAATAGGACAGTTGCCCTAACCTTGCAGAAGGACCCTCAGTCTAAACGTACCAATACCCTGCCCCTACGGCTTTCCAAAATCCTAACCCTAACCCTAGCCCTGGCTCGTGGTCCTGACACCTCACCTTGACCATTGACGTCAACCATGCCTCACCATAAACCTGATCCACCATCTTGCACTCCCTTTCTCATCAGAACTAGAAGCCAACTCTATCCATAAAGCCAATGTCTCTGCATACCAGAGAGAACAAAAAATTTTAACTCTAAAACTGGTGCCTGGACCTATACACAAAGCGTCATTATCACAAACACCCAGGGATCTCCTCAACACGGAAACGCAAATTCACACTCGCGCTCACATCAGAGGTAGACCCTAACCCTAATAATTAACTTATCCTTTCTGCACAACAGCCCTAACCTCTATATTCAAAGCCTAGCCATGACTCTTGGACCTGCCACTTCACCATAACCGTTGGCATCACCTGCGCTTCATCGTAATCCTAATCTTCAATCCCGAACGTGCCCTCCCATCGGAGAGAAACTCGAAATTTTTCCATAAACCTATCCTTCTTCTACACCTTACAGAGCACAATAAACTTACTCTAGCCCTCGGCATTTTACCTGATCCAAAACCAACAGCCTCAATGTCTGTCTTGCCGCACCATAAGCCTGAAGCTCAAGGTGGCCCTCGCCCTCACTTCAGGGTCAGATGCAAACTCTAAATGTTACTCCACATTCCTGTAAATCTTCCTGAACACCTAACCCTAACCCTAGCGCGAAGCCTTGGACTAGATTCTTCACCTACAACATTGATGTCAACTAAGACACATCTTAACTCGGAGCCTGAATTTCACATTCTCAATCACAACAGAAGAGAACCCTTATTCTCTCGGTAACCGTCTCTTCCGCAGAGATTTTCTCTCACAGATAGCCCTAACCCTCTCCCAGGACCCTTTCACTGAACCGCTACCATCAGCATCGACGTCTGTCATTCGTTCCCACAACCCTGAAGCTCGTTCTGGCCACTGCCCTCTTGTCAGAGTCGGATCAGAACGCTAAATGTCACTCAATTTTCCGCAGACTCCTTACCTTACAACTAATGACAACCCTATCCCTGGTGCCAGGATCTGACACTTCACCTTCATCATTGATGTCACACTCACTTCACCTTAAACCTTAAACTTATTCTTGCACAAAACCTCACATCAGAGGTGGATCCGAATTCTAACTGCAACCCTATCTCACCCGTACTCCTTATCGAACACATAACCCTAACACTAGACCTGACCCTTGAACCAGAATCTTCACCTTCTCCGTTGCTATCAACTATGAGTCCCTTAATACTCTGACTCGATCTCACACTCACACTCAATTCAGAATTTTTCGCAAATTCTGTCCATAACCATATTTTCTGCATAGACCTTTCCTTACAGAAAACCCTAACCCTATCCCCGGATCCTTAACCTGAATGCTCACCGTCAGCATTGGTGTCACCGATGCCACATCTTGATGATGAAGTCCAAGCTGGCCTTCACCCACACGTCAGAGTAGGATGCTTAATCTAAACATAACCACATCCACCGCATAAACTTTAGACAATTGCCTAACCCTAAACCTAGCACATTCCTGTGACCTGAGCCTCCAAAATCATCATGGACGTCACCCTTGCCTCACTGCGACTCAATTGGACAGTGGCCCTAAACTTGGAGAAGGACCCTCAGTCTAAACGTACCAATTGCCTGCCCCTACAGCTTTCCAAAAACCTAACCCTAACACTACCCCTGGCTCGGGGTCCTGACACCTCACCTTGACCATTGACGTCATCCGTGCCTCACCATAAACCTGATCCACCATCTTGCGCACCCTGTCACATCAGACTCAGAAGCTAACTCTATCCGTAAAGAGAATGTTTCTGTATACCAGAGAGAACACAGAATTTTAACCCTGAAACTGATGCCTGGACCTGTATACAGAGTGTCAGCATCGGAGACACCCAGGGATCTCCCAACACGGAAACACAATTTCACAGTCACAGTCACATCAGAGCTAGACCTTAAGTCTTATAATTAACTTATTCTTTCTGTACTAGAGCCCGAACCAGTAATTCTAACCCTAGCCATGACTCTTGGACATGCCCCTTAATCGTAACCATTGGCATCACTCACGCTTCATCGTAACCCTTTACCTCAATCCCGCACTTGCCCTCCCATCAGAGAGAAACCTGAAGCCTTTCCATAACCCTATCCTTCCTGTACACCTTACAGAACAAAACTAAACTTACTCTAGCCCTTGGGACTATACCTGAACCGACACCATCAGCTTCAACGTCTGTCATGCCGCACCATAAGCCTGAATCTCAAGGTCGCCGTCACCCTCACGTCAGGGACAGATGCGAACTCTAAATGTAACTGCATAATCCTGTCAATCGTACTGAACACCTAACCCTAACCCTAGTGCCAAGCCCTGGACTAGATTTTTCACCCGCAGCAATGATGTCAACTACGACACATCTTAATTCGGAGCTTGAATCTCACACTCGCACTGACATCAGAAGAGAACCCTAATTCTTTCGGAAACCGTCTTTTCCGCACTGATTTTCTCTTACAGATAACCCTAAGCGTATCCCAGGCCCATTTCACTGAACCGCCACCATCAGCATCGACGTCTGTCATTCCTCCCCATAATCCTGAAGCTCGTTCTGGACGCTGCCCTCATGTCAGAGTCGGATCAGTACTCTAACAGTCACTCAATCTGCAGCATACTCCTCACCTTAACAACTAATGCTGACCCTATCCCTGGTACCGGGATCTGACACTTCACCTTCATCATTGTTGTGACCCTCACTTCACCTTAAACTTAAACTTACTCTTGCACTCACCCTCACATCAGAGGCGGATCCGAATTCTAACTGCAACCCTACTTCACCCGTACTCCTTATCAAACCCATAACCCTACCCTAGATCTGAACCTTGAATCAGATTATTCACCTTCATCGTTGCTACCCACTATGACACCCTTAATGGTGTGACTCGATCTCACACTCGCCCTCAATTTAGAATTGCACCCTAATTCTATCCATAACCATATTATCTGCATAAACCTGCATAGGCCTTTCCTTACAGAAAACTCTAACCCTAGAACAGGTTCCTTTAACTGCATGCTCACCACCAGCATTGATGTCACCGATGCCATACCTTAATGATGAAGTCCAAACTGGCCTTCACCCACACGTCAGAGTAGGATCCTCTATCTAAACATAACCACATCCACGGCATAAACTAAAACAATTCCCTATCCCTATCCCTAGCACATACCTGTGGCCTGACCATCCATAATCTCCATGGATGTGACCCTTGCCTCATTGTAAGCCTGCGACTGAATTGGACAGTTTGCCTAACCTTGCAGAAGGACCCTCAGTCTAAACGTACCAATACCCTGCCCCTACGGCTTTCCAAGATCCTAACCCAAACCCTAGCCCTGGCTCGTGGTCCTGACACCTCACCTTGACCATTGACGTCAACCATGCCTCACCATAAACCTGATCCACCATCTTGCACTCCCTTTCTCATCAGAACTAGAAGCCAACTCTATCCATAAAGCCAATGTCTCTGCATACCAGAGAGAACAAAAAATTTTAACTCTAAAACTGGTGCCTGGACCTATACACAAAACGTCATTATCACAAACACCCAGGGATCTCCTCAACACGGAAACGCAAATTCACACTCGCACTCACATCAGAGGTAGACCCTAACCCTAATAATTAACTTATCCTTTCTGCACAACAGCCCTAACCTCTATATTCAAAGCCTAGCCATGACTCTTGGACCTGCCCCTTCACCATAACCGTTGGCATCACGTGCGCTTCATCGTAATCCTAATCTTCAATCCCGAACGTGCCCTCCCATCGGAGAGAAACTCGAAATTTTTCCATAAACCTATCCTTCTTCTACACCTTACAGAGCACAATAAACTTACTCTAGCCCTCGGCATTTTACCTGATCCAAAACCAACAGCCTCAATGTCTGTCTTGCCGCACCATAAGCCTGAAGCTCAAGGTGGCCCTCGCCCTCACTTCAGGGTCAGATGCAAACTCTAAATGTTACTCCACATTCCTGTAAATCTTCCTGATAACCTAACCCTAACCCTAGCGCGAAGCCTTGGACTAGATTCTTCACCTACAACATTGATGTCAACTAAGACACATCTTAACTCGGAGCCTGAATTTCACATTCTCAATCACAACAGAAGAGAACCCTTATTCTCTCGGTAACCGTCTCTTCCGCAGAGATTTTCTCTCACAGATAGCCCTAACCCTCTCCCAGGACCCTTTCACTGAACCGCTACCATCAGCATCGACGTCTGTCATTCGTTCCCACAACCCTGAAGCTCGTTCTGGCCACTGCCCTCTTGTCAGAGTCGGATCAGAACGCTAAATGTCACTCAATTTTCCGCAGACTCCTTACCTTACAACTAATGCCAACCCTATCCCTGGTGCCAGGATCTGACACTTCACCTTCATCATTGATGTCACACTCACTTCACCTTAAACCTTAAACTTATTCTTGCACAAAACCTCACATCAGAGGTGGATCCGAATTCTAACTGCAACCCTATCTCACCCGTACTCCTTATCGAACACATAACCCTAACCTTAGACCTGTCCCTTGAACCAGAATCTTCACCTTCTCCGTTGCTATCGACTATTAGTCCCTTAATCCTCTGACTCGATCTCACACTCACACTCAATTCAGAATTTTTCGCAAATTCTGTCCATAACCATATTTTCTGCATAGACCTTTCCTTACAGAAAACCCTAACCCTATCCCCGGATCCTTAACCTGAATGCTCACCGTCAGCATTGGTGTCACCGATGCCACATCTTGATGATGAAGTCCAAGCTGGCCTTCACCCACACGTCAGAGTAGGATGCTTAATCTAAACATAACCACATCCACCGCATAAACTTTAGACAATTGCCTAACCCTAACCCTAGCACATTCCTGTGACCAGAGCCTCCAAAATCATCATGGACGTCACCCTTGCCTCACTGCGACTCAATTGGACAGTTGCCCTAAACTTGGAGAAGGGCCCTCAGTCTAAACGTACCAATTGCCTGCCCCTACAGCTTTCCAAAAACCTAACCCTAACACTACCCCTGGCTCGGGGTCCTGACACCGCACCTTGACCATTGACGTCATCCGTGCCTCACCATAAACCTGATCCACCATCTTGCGCACCCTGTCACATCAGACTCAGAAGCTAACTCTATCCGTAAAGAGAATGTTTCTGTATACCAGAGAGAACACAGAATTTTAACCCTGAAACTGATGCCTGGACCTGTATACAGAGTGTCAGCATCGGAGACACCCAGGGATCTCCCAACACGGAAACACAATTTCACAGTCACAGTCACATCAGAGCTAGACCTTAAGTCTTATAATTAACTTATTCTTTCTGTACTAGAGCCCGAACCAGTAATTCTAACCCTAGCCATGACTCTTGGACATGCCCCTTAATCGTAACCATTGGCATCACTCACGCTTCATCGTAACCCTTTACCTCAATCCCGCACTTGCCCTCCCATCAGAGAGAAACCTGAAGCCATTCCATAACCCAACCTTCCTGTACACCTTACAAAACAAAACTAAACTTACTCCAGCCCTTGGGACTATACCTGAACCGACACCATCAGCTTCAACGGCTGTCATGCCGCACCATAAGCCTGAATCTCAAGGTCGCCGTCACCCTCACGTCAGGGACAGATGCGAACTCTAAATGTAACTGCATAATCCTGTCAATCGTACTGAACACCTAACCCTAACCCTAGTGCCAAGCCCTGGACTAGATTTTTCACCCGCAGCAATGATGTCAACTACGACACATCTTAATTCAGAGCTTGAATCTCACACTCGCACTGACATCAGAAGAGAAACCTAATTCTTTCGGAAACCGTCTTTTCCGCACTGATTTTCTCTTACAGATAACCCTAAGCGTATCCCAGGCCCCTTTCACTGAACCGCCACCATCAGCATCGACGTCTGTCATTCCTCCCCATAATCCTGAAGCTCGTTCTGTACGATGCCCTCATGTCAGATTCGGATCAGTACTCTAACTGTCACTCAATCTGCAGCATACTCCTCACCTTAACAACTAATGCTGACCCTATCCCTGGTACCGGGATCTGACACTTCACCTTCATCATTGTTGTGACCCTCACTTCACCTTAAACTTAAACTTATTCTTGCACTCACCCTCACATCAGAGGCGGATGCGAATTCTAACTGCAACCCTACTTCACCCGTATTCCTTATCAAACCCATAACCCTACCCTGGATCTGAACCTTGAATCAGATTATTCACCTTCATCGTTGCTACCCACTATGACACCCTTAATGGTGTGACTCGATCTCACACTCGCCCTCAATTTAGAATTGCACCCTAATTCTGTCCATAACCATATTATCTGCATAAACCTGCATAGGCCTTTCCTTACAGAAAACTCTAACCCTAGAACAGGTTCCTTTACCTGCATGCTCACCACCAGCATTGACGTCACCGATGCCATACCTTAATGATGAAGTCCAAACTGGCCTTCACCCACACGTCAGAGTAGGGTCCTCTGTCTAAACATAACCACATCCACGGCATAAACTAAAACAATTCCCGATCCCTAACCCTAGCACATACCTGTGGCCTGACCATCCATAATCTCCATGGATGTGACCCTTGCCTCATTGTAAGCCTGCGACTGAATTGGACAGTTGCCCTAACCTTGCAGAAGGACCCTCAGTCTAAACGTACCAATACCCTGCCCCTACGGCTTTCCAAAATCCAAACCCTAACCCTAGCCCTGGCTCGTGGTCCTGACACCTCACCTTGACCATTGACGTCAACCATGCCTCACCATAAACCTGATCCACCATCTTGCACTCCCTTTCTCATCAGAACTAGAAGCCAACTCTATCCATAAAGCCAATGTCTCTGCATACCAGAGAGAACAAAAAATTTTAACTCTAAAACTGGTGCCTGGACCTATACACAAAGCGTCATTATCACAAACACCCAGGGATCTCCTCAACACGGAAACGCAAATTCACACTCGCACTCACATCTGAGGTAGACCCTAACCCTAATAATTAACTTATCCTTTCTGCACAACAGCCCTAACCTCTATATTCAAAGCCTAGCCATGACCCTTGGACCTGCCCCTTCACCATAACCATTGGCATCACCTGCGCTTCATCGTAATCCTAATCTTCAATCCCGAACGTGCCCTCCCATCGGAGAGAAACTCGAAATTTTTCCATAAACCTATCCTTCTTCTACACCTTACAGAGCACAATAAACTTACTCTAGCCCTCGGCATTTTACCTGATCCAAAACCAACAGCCTCAATGTCTGTCTTGCCGCACCATAAGCCTGAAGCTCAAGGTGGCCCTCGCCCTCACTTCAGGGTCAGATGCAAACCTAAATGTTACTCCACATTCCTGTAAATCTTCCTGAACACCTAACCCTAACCCTAGCGCGAAGCCTTGGACTAGATTCTTCACCTACAACATTGATGTCAACTAAGACACATCTTAACTCGGAGCCTGAATTTCACATTCTCAATCACAACAGAAGAGAACCCTTATTCTCTCGGTAACCGTCTCTTCCCCCGAGATTTTCTCTTACAGATAGCCCTAACCTGCTCCCAGGACCCTTTAACTGAACCGCTACCATCAGCATCGACGTCTGTCATTCGTTCCCACAACCCTGAAGCTCGTTCTGGCCACTGCCCTCTTGTCAGAGTCGGATCAGAACGCTAAATGTCACTCAATTTTCCGCAGACTCCTTACCTTACAACTAATGCCAACCCTATCCCTGGTGCCAGGATCTGACACTTCACCTTCATCATTGATGTCACACTCACTTCACCTTAAACCTTAAACGTATTCTTGCCCAAAACCTCACATCAGAGGTGGAACCGAATTCTAACTGCAGCCCTATCTCACCCGTACTCCTTATCGAACACATAACCCTAACCCTAGATCTGACCCTTGAACCAGAATCTTCACCTTCACCGTTGCTATCAACTATGACTCCCTTAATCCTCTGACTCGATCTCACACTCACACTCAATTCAGAATTTTTGCAAATTCTGTCCATAACCATATTTTCTGCATAGACCTTTCCTTACAGAAAACCCTAACCCTAGCCCCGGATCCTTAACCTGAATGCTCACCGTCAGCATTGGTGTCACCGATGCCACATCTTGATGATGAAGTCCAAGCTGGCCTTCACCCACACGTCAGAGTAGGATGCTTAATCTAAACATAACCACATCCACCGCATAAACTTTAGACAATTGCCTAACCCTAACCCTAGCACATTCCTGTGACCTGAGCCTCCAAAATCATCATGGACGTCACCCTTGCCTCACTGCGACTCAATTGGACAGTTGCCCTAAACTTGGAGAAGGACCCTCAGTCTAAACGTACCAATTGCCTGCCCCTACAGCTTTCCAAAAACCTAACCCTAACACTACCCCTGGCTCGGGGTCCTGACACCTCACCTTGACCATTGACGTCATCCATGCCTCACCATAAACCTGATCCACCATCTTGCGCACCCTGTCACATCAGACTCAGAAGCTAACTCTATCCGTAAAGAGAATGTTTCTGTATACCAGAGAGAACACAGAAATTTAACCCTGAAACTGATGCCTGGACCTGTATACAGAGTGTCAGCATCGGAGACACCCAGGGATCTCCCAACACGGAAACACAATTTCACAGTCACAGTCACATCAGAGCTAGACCTTAAGTCTTATAATTAACTTATTCTTTCTGTACTAGAGCCCGAACCAGTAATTCTAACCTTAGCCGTGACTCTTGGACATGCCCCATAATCGTAACCATTGGCATCACTCACGCTTCATCGTAATCCTTTACCTCAATCCCGCACTTGCCCTCCCATCAGAGAGAAACCTGAAGCCTTTCCATAACCCTATCCTTCCTGTACACCTTACAGAACAAAACTAAACTTACTCTAGCCCTTGGGACTATACCTGAACCGACACCATCAGCTTCAACGTCTGTCATGCCCCACCATAAGCCTGAATCTCAAGGTCGCCGTCACCCTCACATCAGGGACAGATGCGAACTCTAAATGTAACGGCATAATCCTGTCAATCGTACTGAACACCTAACCCTAACCCTAGTGCCAAGCCCTGGACTAGATTTTTCACCCGCAGCAATGATGTCAACTACGACACATCTTAATTCGGAGCTTGAATCTCACACTCGCACTGACATCAGAAGAGAACCCTAATTCTTTCGGAAAACCGTCTTTTCCGCACTGATTTTCTCTTACAGATAACCCTAAGCGTATCCAAGGCCCCTTTCACTGAACCGCCACCATCAGCATCGACGTCTGTCATTCCTCCCCATAATCCTGAAGCTCGTTCTGGACGCTGCCCTCATTTCAGAGTCGGATCAGTACTCTAACTGTCACTCAATCTGCAGCATACTCCTTACCTTAACAACTAATGCTGACCCTATCCCTGGTACCGGGATCTGACACTTCACCTTCATCATTGTTGTGACCCTCACTTCACCTTAAACTTAAACTTATGCTTGCACTCACCCTCACATCAGAGGCGGATCCGAATTCTAACTGCAACCCTACTTCACCTGTACTCCTTATCAAACCCATAACCCTACCCTAGATCTGAACCTTGAATCAGATTATTCACCTTCATCGTTGCTACCCACTATGACACCCTTAATGGTGTGACTCGATCTCACACTCGCCCTCAATTTAGAATTGCACCCTAATTCTGTCCATAACCATATTATCTGCATAAACCTGCATAGGCCTTTCCTTACAGAAAACTCTAACCCTAGAACAGGTTCCTTTACCTGCATGCTCACCACTAGCATTGATGTCACCGATGCCATACCTTAATGATGAAGTCCAAACTGGCCTTCACCCACACGTCAGAGTAGGATCCTCTCTCTAAACATAACCACATCCACGGCATAAACTAAAACAATTCCCTATCCCTAACAATAGCACATACCTGTGGCCTGACCATCCATAATCTCCATGGATGTGACCCTTGCCTCATTGTAAGCCTGCGACTGAATTGGACAGTTGCCCTAACCTTGCAGAAGGACCCTCAGTCTAAACGTACCAATACCCTGCCCCTACGGCTTTACAAAATCCTAACCCTAACCCTAGCCCTGGCTCGTGGTCCTGACACCTCACCTTGACCATTTTGACGTCAACCATGCCTCACCATAAACCTGATCCACCATCTTGCACTCCCTTTCTCATCAGAACTAGAAGCCAACTCTATCCATAAAGCCAATGTCTCTGCATACCAGAGAGAACATAAAATTTTAACTCTAAAACTGGTGCCTGGACCTATACGCAAAGCGTCATTATCACAAACACCCAGGGATCTCCTCAACACGGAAACGCAAATTCACACTCGCACTCACATCAGAGGTAGACCCTAACCATATTAATTAACTTATCCTTGCTGCACAACAGCCCTAACCTGTATATTCAAGCCTAGCCATGACTCTTGGACCTGCCCCTTCACCATAACCATTGGCATCACCTGCGCTTCATCGTAATCCTAATCTTCAATCCCGAACGTGCCCTCCCATCGGAGAGAAACTCGAAATTTTTCCATAAACCTATCCTTCTTCTACACCTTACAGAACACAATAAACTTACTCTAGCACTCGGCATTTTACCTGATCCAAAACCAACAGCCTCAATGTCTGTCTTGCCGCACCATAAGCCTGAAGCTCAAGGTGGCCCTCGCCCTCACTTCAGGGTCAGATGCAAACTCTAAATGTTACTCCACATTCCTGTAAATCTTACTGAACACCTAACCCTAACCGTAGCGCGAAGCCTTGGACTAGATTCTTCACCTACAACATTGATGTCAACTAAGACACATCTTAACTCGGAGCCTGAATTTCACATTCTCAACCACAACAGAAGAGAACCCTTATTATCTCGGTAACCGTCTCTTCCGCAGAGACTTTCTCTCACAGATAGCCCTAACCCTCTCCCAGGACCCTTTCACTGAACCGCTACTATCAGCATCGACGTCTGTCATTCGTTCCCACAACCCTGAAGCTCGTTCTGGCCACTGCCCTCTTGTCAGAGTCGGATCAGAACGATAAATGTCACTCAATTTTCCGCAGACTCCTTACCTTACAACTAATGCCAACCCTATCCCTGGTGCCAGGTTCTGACACTTCACCTTCATCATTGATGTCACACTCACTTCACCTTAAAACTTAAACTTATTCTTGCACAAAACCTCACATCAGAGGTGGATCCGAATTCTAACTGCAACCCTATCTCACCCGTACTCCTTATCGAACACATAACCCTAACCCTAGATCTGACCCTTGAACCAGAATCTTCACCTTCACCGTTGCTATCAACTATGACTCCCTTAATCCTCTGACTCGATCTCACACTCACACTCAATTCAGAATTTTTCTCAAATTCTGTCCATAACCATATTTTCTGCATAGACCTTTCCTTACAGAAAACCCTAACCCTAGCCCCGGATCCTTAACCTGAATGCTCACCGTCAGCATTGATGTCACCGATGCCACATCTTGATGATGAAGTCCACGCTGGCCTTCACCCACACGTCAGAGTAGGATGCTTAATCTAAACATAACCACATCCACCGCATAAACTTTAGAGAATTACCTAACCCTAACCCTAGCCCATTCCTGTGACCTGAGCCTCCAAAATCATCATGGACGTCACCCTTGCCTCACTGCGACTCAATTGGACAGTTGCCCTAAACTTGGAGAAGGACCCTCAGTCTAAACGTACCAATTGCCTGCCCCTACAGCTTTCCAAAAACCTAACCCTAACACTACCCCTGGCTCGGGGTCCTGACACCTCACCTAGACCATTGACGTCATCCATGCCTCACCATAAACCTGATCCACCATCTTGCGCACCCTGTCACATCAGACTCAGAAGCTAACTCTATCCGTAAAGAGAATGTTTCTGTATACCAGAGAGAACACAGAATTTTAACCCTGAAACTGATGCCTGGACCTGTATACAGAGTGTCAGCATCGGAGACACCCAGGGATCTCACAACACGGAAACACAATTTCACAGTCACAGTCACATCAGAGCTAGACCTTAAGTCTTATAATTAACTCTTTCTTTCTGTACTAGAGCCCAAACCAGTAATTCTCACCCTAGCCATGACTCTTGGACATGCCCCTTAATCGTAACCATTGGCATCACTCACGCTTCATCGTAATCCTTTACCTCAATCCCGCACTTGCCCTCCCATCAGAGAGAAACCTGAAGCCTTTCCATAACCCTATCCTTCCTGTACTCCGTACAGAACAAAACTAAACTTACTCTAGCCCTTGGAACTATACCTGAACCGACACCATCAGCTTCAACGTCTGTCATGCCGCACCATAAGCCTGAATCTCAAGGTCGCCGTCACCCGCACGTCAGGGACAGATGCGAACTCTAAATGTAACTGCATAATCCTGTCAATCTTACTGAACACCTAACCCTAACCCTAGTGCCCAGCCCTGGACTAGATTTTTCACCCGCAGCAATGATTTCAACTACGACACATCTTAATTCGGAGCTTGAAACTCACACTCGCACTGACATCAGAAGAGAACCCTAATTCTTTCGGAAACCGCCTTTTCCACACTGATTTTCTCTTACAGATAACCCTAAGCGTATCCCAGGACCCTTTCACTGAACCGCCACCATCAGCATCGACGTCTGTCATTCCTCCCCATAATCCTGAAGCTCGTTCTGGACGCTGCCCTCATGTCAGAGTGGATCAGTACTCTAACTGTCACTCAATCTGCAGCATACTCCTTACCTTACAACTAATGCTGACCCTATCCCTGGTACCGGCATCTGACACTTCACCTTCATCATTGTTGTGACCCTCACTTCACGTGAAACTTATACTTATTCTTGCACTCACCCTCACATCAGAGGCGGATCCGAATTCTAACTGCAACCCTACTTCACCCGTACTCCTTATCAAACCCATAACCCTACCCTAGATCTGAACCTTGAATCAGATTATTCACCTTCATCGTTGCTACCCACTATGACACCCTTAATGGTGTGACTCGATCTCACACTCGCCCTCAATTTAGAATTGCACCCTAATTCTGTCCATAACCATATTATCTGCATAAACCTGCATAGGCCTTTCCTTACAGAAAACTCTAACCCTAGAACAGGTTCCTTTACCTGCATGCTCACCACCAGCATTGATGTCACCGATGCCATACCTTAATGATGAAGTCCAAACTGGCCTTCACCCACACGTCAGAGTAGGATCCTCTATCTAAACATAACCACATCCACGGCATAAACTAAAACAATTCCCTATCCCTAACCCTAGCACATACCTGTGGCCTGACCATCCATAATCTCCATGGATGTGACCCTTGCCTCATTGTAAGCCTGCGACAGAATTGGACAGTTGCCCTAACCTTGCAGAAGGACCCTCAGTCTAAACGTACCAATACCCTGCCCCTACGGCTTTCCAAAATCCTAACCCTAACCCTAGCCCTGGCTCGTGGTCCGGACACCTCACCTTGACCATTTTGACGTCAACCATGCCTCACCATAAACCTGATCCACCATCTTGCACTCCCTTTCTCATCAGAACTAGAAGCCAACTCTATCCATAAAGCCAATGTCTCTGCATACCAGAGAGAACAAAAAATTTTAACTCTAAAACTGGTGCCTGGACCTATACGCAAAGCGTCATTATCACAAACACCCAGGGATCTCCTCAACACGGAAACGCAAATTCACACTCGCACTCACATCAGAGGTAGACCCTAACCCTAATAATTAACTTATCCTTTCTGCACAACAGCCCTAACCTCTATATTCAAAGCCTCCCCATGACTCTTGGACCTGCCCCTACACCATAACCATTGGCATCACCTGCGCTTCATCGTAATCCTAATCTTCAATCCCGAACGTGCCCTCCCATCGGAGAGAAACTCGAAATTTTTCCATAAACCTATCCTTCTTCTACACCTTACAGAACACAATAAACTTACTATAGCCCTCGGCATTTTACCTGATCCAAAACCAACAGCCTCAATGTCTGTCTTACCACACCATAAGCCTGAAGCTCAAGGTGGCCCTCGCCCTCACTTCAGGGTCAGATGCAAACTCTAAATGTTACTCCACATTCCTGTAAATCTTACTGAACACCTAACCCTAACCCTGGCTCGAAGCCTTGGACTAGATTCTTCACCTACAACATTGATGTCAACTAAGACACATCTTAACTCGGAGCCTGAATTTCACATTCTCAATCACAACGGAAGAGAACCCTTATTCTCTCGGTAACCGTCTCTTCCGCAGAGATTTTCTCTCACAGATAGCCCTAACCCTCTCCCAGGACCCTTTCACTGAACCGCTACCATCAGCATCGACGTCTGTCATTCGTTCCCACAGCCCTGAAGCTCGTTCTGGCCACTGCCCTCTTGTCAGAGTCGGATCAGAACGCCAAATGTCACTCAATTTTCCGCAGACTCCTTACCTTACAACTAATGCCAACCCTATCCCTGGTGCCAGGATCTGACACTTCGCCTTCATCGTTGATGTCACACTCACTTCCCCTTAAAACTTAAACTGATACTTGCACAAAACCTCACATCAGAGGTGGATCCGAATTCTAACTGCAACCCTATCTCACCCGCACTCCTTATCGAACACATAACCCTAACCCAAGATCTGACCCTTGAACCAGAATCTTCACCTTCACCGTTGCTATCAACTATGACTCCCTTAATCCTCTGACTCGATCTCACACTCACACTCAATTCAGAATTTTTCGCAAATTCTGTCCATAACCATATTTTCTGCATAGACCTTTCCTTACAGAAAACCCTAACCCTAGCCCCGGATCCTTAACCTGAATGCTCACCGTCAGCATTGATGTCACCGATGCCACATCTTGATGATGAAGTCCAAGCTGGCCTTCACCCACACGTCAGAGTAGGATGCTTAATCTAAACATAACCACATCCACCGCATAAACTTTAGACAATTACCTAACCCTTACCCTAGCACATTCCTGTGACCTGAGCCTCCAAAATCATCATGGACGTCACCCTTGCCTCACTGCGACTCAATTGGACAGTTGCCCTAAACTTGGAGAAGGACCCTCAGTCTAAACACACCAATTTCCTGCCCCTACAGCTTTCCAAAAACGTAACCATAACACTACCCCTGGCTCAGAGTCCTGACACCTCACCTTGACCATTGATGTCATCCGTGCCTCACCATAAACCTGATCCACCATCTTGTGCACCCTGTCACATCAGACTCAGAAGCTAACTCTATCCGTAAAGAGAATGTTTCTGTATACCAGAGAGAACACAGAATTTTAACCCTGAAACTGATGCCTGGACCTGTATACAGAGTGTCAGCATCGGAGACACCCAGGGATCTCCCAAAACGGAAACACAATTTCACAGTCACAGTCACATCAGAGCTAGACCTTAAGTCTTATAATTAACTTATTCTTTCTGTACTAGAGCCCGAACCAGTAATTCTAACCCTAGCCATGACTCTTGGACATGCCCCTTAATCGTAACCATTGGCATCACTCACGCTTCATCGTAATCCTTTACCTCAATCCCGCACTTGCCCTCCCATCAGAGAGAAACCTGAAGCCTTTCCATAACCCTATCCTTCCTGTACACCGTACAGAACAAAACTAAACTTACTCTAGCCCTTGGAACTATACCTGAACCAACACCATCAGCTTCAACGTCTGTCATGCCGCACCATAAGCCTGAATCTCAAGGTCGCCGTCACCCGCACGTCAGGGACAGATGCGAACTCTAAATGTAACTGCATAATCCTGTTAATCTTTCTGAACACCTAACCCAAACCCTAGTGCCAAGCCCTGGACTAGATTTTTCACCCGCAGCAATGATGTCAACTACGACACATCTTTATTCGGAGCTTGAATCTCACACTCGCACTGACATCAGAAGAGAACCCTAATTCTTTCGGAAACCGTCTTTTCCGCACTGATTTTTTCTTACAGATAACCCTAAGCGTATCCCAGGCCCCTTTCACTGAACCGCCACCATCACCATCGACGTCTGTCTTTCCTCCCCATAATCCTGAAGCTCGTTCTGGACGCTGCCCTCATGTCAGAGTCGGATCAGTACTCTAACTGTCACTCAATCTGCAGCATACTCCTTACCTTACAACTAATGCTAACCCTATCCCTGGTACCGGCATCTGACACTTCACCTTCATCATTGTTGTGCCCCTCACTTCACGTGAAACTTATACTTATTCTTGCACTCACCCTCACATCAGAGGCGGATCCGAATTCTAACTGCAACCCTACTTTACCCGTACTCCTTATCAAACCCATAACCCTACCCTAGATCTGAACCTTGAATCAGATTATTCACCTTCATCGTTGCTACCCACTATGACACCCTTAATGGTGTGACTCGATCTCACACTCGCCCTCAATTTAGAATTGCACCCTAATTCTGTCCGTAACCATATTATCTGCATAAACCTGCATAGGCCTTTCCTTACAGAAAACTCTAACCCTAGAACAGGTTCCTTTACCTGCATGCTCACCACCAGTATTGATGTCACCAATGCCATACCTTAATGATGAAGTCCAAACTGGCCTTCACCCACACGTCAGAGTAGGATCCTCTATCTAAACATAACCACATCCACGGCATAAACCAAAACAATTCCCTATCCCTAACCCTAGCACATACCTGTGGCCTGACCATCCATAATCTCCATGGATGTGACCCTTGCCTCATTGTAAGCCTGCGACTGAATTGGACAGTTGCCCTAACCTTGCAGAAGGACCCTCAGTCTAAACGTACCAATACCCTGCCCCTAAGGCTTTCCAAAATCCTAACCCTAACCCTAGCCCTGGCTCGAGGTCCTGACACCTCACCTTGACCATTTTGACGTCAACCATGCCTCACCATAAACCTGATCCACCATCTTGCACTCCCTTTCTCATCAGAACTAGAAGCCAACTCTATCCATAAAGCCAATGTCTCTTCATACCAGAGAGAACAAAAAATTTTAACTCTAAAACTGGTGAATGGACCTATACGCAAAGCGTCATTATCACAAACACCCAGGGATTTCCTCAACACGGAAACGCAAATTCACACTCGCACTCACATCAGAGGTAGACCGTAACCCTAATAATTAACTTATCCTTTCTGCACAACAGCCCTAACCTCTATATTCAAAGCCTAGCCATGACTCTTGGACCTGCCCCTTCACCATAACCATTGGCATCACCTGCGCTTCATCGTAATCCTAATCTTCAATCCCGAACGTGCCCTCCCATCGGAGAGAAACTCAAAATTTTTCCATAAACCTATCCTTCTTCTACACCTTACAGAGCACAATAAACTCACTCTAGCCCTCGGCATTTTACCTGATCCAAAACCAACAGCCACAGTGTCTGTCTTGCCGCACCGTAAGCCTGAAGATCAAGGTGGCCCTCGCCCTCACTTCAGGGTCAGATGCAAACTCTAAATGTTACTCCACATTCCTGTAAATCTTACTGAACACCTAACCCTAACCCTAGCGCGAAGCCTTGGACTAGATTCTTCACCTACAACATTGATGTCAACTAAGACACAACTTAACTCGGAGCCTGAATTTCACATTCTCAATCACAACAGAAGAGAACCCTTATTCTCTCGGTAACCGTCTCTTCCGCAGAGATTTTCTCTCACATATAGCCCTAACCCTCTCCCAGGACCCTTTCACTGAACCGCTACCATCAGCATCGACGTCTGTCATTCGTTCCCACAGCCCTGAAGCTCGTTCTGGCCACTGCCCTCTTGTCAGAGTCGGATCAGAACGCTAAATGTCACTCAATTTTCCGCAGACTCCTCACCTTACAACTAATGCCAACCCTATCCCTGGTGCCAGGATCTGACACTTCACCTTCATCATTGATGTCACACTCACTTCCCCTTAAACCTTAAACTTATTCTTGCACAAAACCTCACATCAGAGGTGGATCCGAATTTTAACTGCAACCCTATCTCACCCGTACTCCTTATCGAACACATAACCCTAACCCTAGATCTGACCCTTGAACCAGAATCTTCACCTTCACCATTGCTATCAACTATGACTCCCTTAATCTTCTGACTCGATCTCACACTCACACTCAATTCAGAATTTTTCGCAAATTCTGTCCATAACCATATTTTCTGCATAGACCTTTCCTTACAGAAAACCCTAACCCTAGCCCCGGATCCTTAACCTGAATGCTCACCGTCAGCATTGATGTCACCGATGCCACATCTTGATGATGAAGTCCAAGCTGGCCTTCACCCACACGTCAGAGTAGGATGCTTAATCTAAACATAACCACATCCACTGCATAAACTTTAGACAATTACCTAACCCTAACCCTAGCACATTCCTGTGACCTGAGCCTCCAAAATCATCATGGACGTCACCCTTGCCTCACTGCGACTCAATTGGACAGTTGCCCTAAACTTGGAGAACGACCCTCAGTCTAAACGTACCAATTGCCTGCCCCTACAGCTTTCCAAAAACCTAACCCTAACACTACCCCGGCTCGGGGTCCTGACACCTCACCTTGACCATTGACGTCATCCGTGCCTCACCATAAACCTGATCCACCATCTTGCGCACCCTGTCACATCAGACTCAGAAGCTAACTCTATCCGTAAAGAGAATGTTTCTGTATACCAGAGAGAACACAGAATTTTAACCCTGAAACTGATGCCTGGACCTGTATACAGAGTGTCAGCATTGGAGACACCCAGGGATCTCCCAACACGGAAACACAATTTCACAGTCACAGTCACATCAGAGCTAGGCCTTAAGTCTTATAATTAACTTGTTCTTTCTGTACTAGAGTACGAACCAGTAATTCTAACCCTAGCCATGTCTCTTGGACATGCCCCTTAATCGTAACCATTGGCATCACTCACGCTTCATCGTAATCCTTTACCTCAATCCCGCACTTGCCCTCCCATCAGAGAGAAACCTGAAGCCTTTCCATAAACCTATCCTTCCTGTACACAGTACAGAACAAAACTAAACTTACTCTAGCCCTTGGAACTATACCTGAACCGACACCATCAGCTTCAACGTCTGTCATGCCGCACCATAAGCCTGAATCTCAAGGTCGCCGTCACTCTCACGTCAGGGACAGATGCGAACTCTAAATGTAACTGCATAATCCTGTCAATCTTACTGAACACCTAACCCTAACCCTAGTGCCAAGCCCTGGACTAGATTTTTCACCCGCAGCAATGATGTCAACTACGACACATCTTAATTCAGAGGTTTAATCTCACACTCGCACTGACATCAGAAGAGAACACTAATTCTTTCGGAAACCCTCTTTTCCGCACTGATTTTCTCTTACAGATAACCCTAAGCGTATCCCAGGCCCCTTTCACTGATCCGCCACCATCAGCATCGACGTCTGTCATTCCTCCCCATAATCCTGAAGCTCGTTCTGGACGCTGCCCTCATGTCAGAGTCGGATCAGTACTCTAACTGTCACTCAATCTGCAGCATACTCCTTACCTTACAACTAATGCTGACCCTATCCCTGGTACCGGCATCTGACACTTCACCTTCATCATTGTTGTGACCCTCACTTCACGTGAAACTTATACTTATTCTTGCACTCACCCTCACATCAGAGGCGGATCCGAATTCTAACTGCAACCCTACTTAACCCGTACTCCTTATCAAACCCATAACCCTACCCTAGATTTGAACCTTGAATCAGATTATTCACCTTCATCGTTGCTACCCACTATGACACCCTTAATGGTGTGATTCGATCTCACACTCGCCCTCAATTTAGAATTGCACCCTAATTCTGTCCATAACCATATTGTCTGCATAAACCTGCATAGGCCTTTCCTTACAGAAAACTCTAACCCTAGAACAGGTTCCTTTACCTGCATGCTCACCACCAGCATTGATGTCACCGATGCCATACCTTAATGACGAAGTCCAAACTGGCCTTCACCCACACGTCAGAGTAGGATCCTCTATCTAAACATAACCACATCCACGGCATAAACCAAAACAATTCCCTATCCCTTACCCTAGCACATACCTGTGGCCTGACACTCCATAATCTCCATGGATGTGACCCTTGCCTCATTGTAAGCCTGCGACTGAATTGGACAGTTGCCCTAACCTTGCAGAAGGACCCTCACTCTAAACGTACCAATACCCTGCCCCTACGGCTTTCCAAAATCCTAACCCTAACCCTAGCCCTGGCTCGTGGTTCAGACACCTCACCTTGACAATTTTGACGTCAACCATGCCTCACCATAAACCTGATCCACCATCTTGCACTCCCTTTCTCATCAGAACTAGAAGCCAACTCTATCCATAAAGCCAATGTCTCTGCATACCAGAGAGAACAAAAAATTTTAACTCTAAAACTCGTGCCTGGACCTATACACAAAGCGTCATTATCACAAACACCCAGGGATCTCCTCAACACGGAAACGCAAATTCACACTCGAACTCACATCAGAGGTAGAGCCTAACCCTAATAATTAACTTATCCTTTCTGCACAACAGCCCTAACCTCTATATTCAAAGCCTAGCCATGACTCTTGGACCTGCCCCTTCACCATAACCATTGGCATCACCTGCGCTTCATCGTAATCCTAATCTTCAATCCCGAACGTGCCCTCCCATCGGAGAGAAACTCGAAATTTTTCCATAAACCTATCCTTCTTCTACACCTTACTGAGCACAATAAACTTACTCTAGCCCTCGGCATTTTACCTGATCCAAAACCAACAGCCTCAATGTCTGTCTTGCCGCACCATAAGCCTGAAGCTCAAGGTGGCCCTCACCCTCACTTCAGGGTCAGATGCAAACTCTAAATGTTACTCCACATTTCTGTAAATCTTAATGAACACCTAACCATAACCCTAGCGCGAAGCCTTGGACTAGATTCTTCACCTACAACATTGATGTCAACTAAGACACATCTTAACTCAGAGCCTGAATTTCACATTCTCAATCACAACAGAAGAGAACCCTTATTCTCTCGGTAACCGTCTCTTCCACAGAGATTTTCTCTCACAGATAGCCCTAACCCTCTCCCAGGACCCTTTCACTGAACCGCTACCATCAGCATCGACGTCTGTCATTCGTTCCCACAGCCTTGAAGCTCGTTCTGGCCACTGGCCTCTTGTCAGAGTCGGATCAGAACGCTAAATGTCACTCAATTTTCCGCAGACTCCTTACCTTACAACTAATGCCAACCCTATCCCTGGTGCCAGGATCTGACACTTCACCTTCATCATTGATGTCACACTCACTTCACCTTAAACCTTAAACTTATTCTTGCACAAAACCTTACATCAGAAGTGGATCCGAATTTTAACTGCAACCCTATCTCACCCGTACTCCTTATCGAACACATAACCCTAACCCTAGATCTGACCCTTGAACCAGAATCTTCACCTTCACCGTTGCTATCAACTATGACTCCCTTAATCCTCTGACTCGATCTCACACTCACACTCAATTCAGAATTTTTCGCAAATTCTGTCCATAACCATATTTTCTGCATAGACCTTTCCTTACAGAAAACCCTAACCCTAGCCCCGGATCCTTAACCTGAATGCTCACCGTCAGCATTGATGTCACCGATGCCACATCTTGATGATGAAGTCCAAGCTGGCCTTCACCCACACGTCAGAGTAGGATGCTTAATCTAAACATAACCACATCCACCGCATAAACTTTAGACAATTACCTAACCCTAACCCTAGCACATTCCTGTGACCTGAGCCTCCAAAATCATCATGGACGTCACCCTTGCCTCTCTGCGAATCAATTGGACAGTTGCCCTAAACTTGGAGAACGACCCTCAGTCTAAACGTACCAATTGCCTGCCCCTACAGCTTTCCAAAAACCTAACCCTAACACTACCCCGGCTCGGGGTCCTGACTCCTCACCTTGACCATTGACGTCATCCGTGCCTCACCATAAACCTGATCCACCATCTTGCACACCCTGTCACATCAGACTCAGAAGCTAACTCTATCCGTAAAGAGAATGTTTCTGTATACCAGAGAGAACACAGAATTTTAACCCTGAAACTGATGCCTGGACCTGTATACAGAGTGTCAGCATCGGAGACACCCAGGGATCTCCCAACACGGAAACACAATTTCACAGTCACAGTCACATCAGAGCTAGACCTTAAGTCTTATAATTAACTTGTTCTTTCTGTACTAGAGCACGAACCAGTAATTCTAACCCTAGCCATGTCTCTTGGACATGCCCCTTAATCGTAACCATTGGCATCACTCACGCTTCATCGTAATCCTTTACCTCAATCCCGCATTTGCCCTCCCATCAGAGAGAAACCTGAAGCCTTTCCATAAACCTATCCTTCCTGTACACCGTACAGAACAAAACTAAACTTACTCTAGCCCTTGGAACTATACCTGAACCGACACCATCAGCTTCAACGTCTGTCATGCCGCACCATAAGCCTGAATCTCAAGGTCGCCGTCACCCTCACGTCAGGGACAGATGCGAACTCTAAATGTAACTGCATAATCCTGTCAATCTTACTGAACACCTAACCCTAACCCTAGTGCCAAGCCCTGGACTAGATTTTTCACCCGCAGCAATGATGTCAACTACGACACATCTTAATTCAGAGGTTTAATCTCACACTCGCACTGACATCAGAAGAGAACCCTAATTCTTTCGGAAACCGTCTTTTCCGCACTGATTTTCTCTTACAGATAACCCTAAGCGTATCCCAGGCCCCTTTCACTGAACCGCCACCATCAGCATCGACGTCTGTCATTCCTCCCCATAATCCTGAAGCTCGTTCTGGACGCTGCCCTCATGTCAGAGTCGGATCAGTACTCTAACTGTCACTCAATCTGCAGCATACTCCTTACCTTACAACTAATGCTGACCCTATCCCTGGTACCGGGATCTGACACTTCACCTTCATCATTGTTGTGACCCTCACTTCACCTGAAACTTAAACTTATTCTTGCACTCACCCTCACATCAGAGGCGGATCCGAATTCTAACTGCAAACCTACTTCACCCGTACTCCTTATCAAACCCATAACCCTACCCTAGATCTGAACCTTGAATCAGATTATTCACCATCATCGTTGCTACCCACTATGACACCCTTAATGGTGTGACTCGATCTCACACTCGCCCTCAATTTAGAATTGCACCCTAATTCTGTCCGTAACCATATTATCTGCATAAACCTGCATAGGCCTTTCCTTACAGAAAACTCTAACCCTAGAACAGGTTCCTTTACCTGCATGCTCACCACCAGCATTGATGTCACCGATGCCATACCTTAATGATGAAGTCCAAACTGGCCTTCACCCACACGTCAGAGTAGGATCCTATATCTAAACATAACCACATCCACGGCATAAACTAAAACAATTCCCTATCCCTAACCCTAGCACATACCTGTGGCCTGACCATCCATAATCTCCATGGATGTGACCCTTGCCTCATTGTAAGCCTGCGACTGAATTGGACAGTTGCCCTAACATTGCAGAAGGACCCTCAGTGTAAACGTACCAACACCCTGCCCCTACGGCTTTCCAAAATCCTAACCCTAACCCTAGCCCTGGCTCGTGGTCCTGACACCTCACCTTGACCATTTTGACGTCAACCATGCCTCACCAGAAACCTGATCCACCATCTTGCACTCCCTTTCTCATCAGAACTAGAAGCCAACTCTATCCATAAAGCCAATGTCTCTGCATACCAGAGAGAACGAAAAATTTTAACTCTAAAACTGGTGCCTGGACCTATACACAAAGCGTCATTATCACAAACACCCAGGGATCTCCTCAACACGGAAACGCAAATTCACACTCGCACTCACATCAGAGGTAGACCCTAACCCTAATAATTAACTTATCCTTTCTGCACAACAGCCCTAACCTCTATATTCAAAGCCTAGCCATGACTCTTGGACCTGCCCCTTCACCATAACCATTGGCATCACCTGCGCTTCATCGTAATCCTAATCTTCAATCCCGAACGTGCCCTCCCATCGGAGAGAAACTCGAAATTTTTCCATAAACCTATCCTTCTTCTACACCTTACAGAGCACAATAAACTTACTCTAGCCCTCGGCATTTTACCTGATCCAAAACCAACAGCCTCAATGTCTGTCTTGCCGCACCATAAGCCTGAAGCTCAAGGTGGCCCTCGCCCTCACTTCAGGGTCAGATGCAAACTCTAAATGTTACTCCACATTCCTGTAAATCTTACTGCACACCTAACCCTAACCCTAGCGCGAAGTCTTGGACTAGATTCTTCACCTACAACATTGATGTCAACTAAGACACATCTTAACTCGGAGCCTGAATTTCACATTCTCAATCACAACAGAAGAGAACCCTTATTCTCTCGGTAACCGTCTCCTTCGCAGAGATTTTCTCTCACAGATAGCCCTAACCCTCTCCCAGGACCCTTTCACTGAACCGCTACCATCAGCATCGACATCTGTCATTCGTTCCCACAACCCTGAAGCTCGTTCTGGCCACTGCCCTCTTGTGAGAGTCGGATCAGAACGCTAAATGTCACTCAATTTTCCGCAGACTCCTTACCTTACAACTAATGCCAACCCTATCCCTGGTGCCAGGATCTGACACTTCACTTTCATCATTGATGTCACACTCACTTCACCTTAAACCTTAAACTTATTCTTGCACAAAACCTCACATCAGAGGTGGATCCGAATTCTAACTGCAACCCTATCTCACCCGTACTCCTTATCGAACACATAACCCTAACCCTAGACCTGACCCTTGAACCAGAATCTTCACCTTCACCGTTGCTATCAACTATGACTCCCTTAATCCTCTGACTCGATCTCACACTCACACTCAATTCAGAATTTTTCGCAAATTCTGTCCATAACCATATTTTCTGCATAGACCTTTCCTTACAGAAAACCCTAACCCTAGCCCCGGATCCTTAACCTGAATGCTCACCGTCAGCATCGGTGTCACCGATGCCACATCTTGATGATGAAGTCCAAGCTGGCCTTCACCCACACGTCAGAGTAGGATGCTTAATCTAAACATAACCACATCCACCGCATAAACTTTAGACAATTGCCTAACCCTAACCCTAGCACATTCCTGTGACCTGAGCCTCCAAAATCATCATGGACGTCACCCTTGCCTCACTGCGGCTCAATTGAACAGTTGCCCTAAACTTGGAGAAGGACCCTCAGTCTAAACGTACCAATTGCCTGCCCCTACAGCTTTCCAAAAACCTAACCCTAACACTACCCCTGGCTCGGGGTCCTGACACCTCACCTTGACCATTGACGTCATCCATGCCTCACCATAAACCTGATCCACCATCTTGCACTCCCTTTCTCATCAGAACTAGAAGCCAACTCTATCCATAAAGCTACTGTCTCTGCATACCAGAGAGAACAAAAAATTTTAACTCTAAAACTGGTGCCTGGACCTATACACAAAGCGTCACTATCACAAACACCCAGGGATCTCCTCAACATGGAAACGCAAATTCACACTCGCACTCACATCAGAGGTAGACCCTAACCCTAATAATTAACTTATCCTTTCTGCACAACAGCCCTAACCTCTATATTCAAAGCCTAGCCATGACTCTTGGACCTGCCCCTTCACCATAACCATTGGCATCACCTGCGCTTCATCGTAATCCTAATCTTCAATCCCGAACGTGCCCTCCCATCGGAGAGAAACTCGAAATTTTTCCATAAACCTATCCTTCTTCTACACCTTACAGAACACAATAAACTTACTCTAGCCCTCGGCATTTTACCTGATCCAAAACCAACAGCCTCAATGTCTGTCTTGCCGCACCATAAGCCTGAAGCTCAAGGTGGCCCTCGCCCTCACTTCAGGGTCAGATGCAAACTCTAAATGTTACTCCACATTCCTGTAAATCTTCCTGAGCACCTAACCCTAACCCTAGCGCGAAGCCTTGGACTAGATTCTTCGCCTACAACATTGATGTCAACTAAGACACATCTTAACTCGGAGCCTGAATTTCACATTCTCAATCACAACAGAAGAGAACCCTTATTCTCTCGGTAACCGTCTCTTCCGCAGAGATTTTCTCTCACAGATAGCCCTAACCCTCTCCCAGGACCCTTTCACTGAACCGCTACCATCAGCATCGACGTCTGTCATTCGTTCCCACAACCCTGAAGCTCGTTCTGGCCACTGCCCTCTTGTCAGAGTCGGATCAGAACGCTAAATGTCACTCAATTTTCCGCAGACTCCTTACCTTACAACTAATGCCAACCCTATCCCTGTTGCCAGGATCTGACACTTCACCTTCATCATTGATGTCACACTCACTTCACCTTAAACCTTAAACTTATTCTTGCACAAAACCTCACATCAGAGGTGGATCCGAATTCTAACTGCAACCCTATCTCACCCGTACTCCTTATCGAACACATAACCGTAACCCTAGATCTGACCCTTGAACCAGAATCTTCACCTTCACCGTTGCTATCAACTATGACTCCCTTAATCCTCTGACTCGATCTCACACTCACACTCAATTCAGAATTTTTCGCAAATTCTGTCCATAACCATATTTTCTGCATAGACCTTTCCTTACAGAAAACCCTAACCCTAGCCCCGGATCCTTAACCTGAATGCTCACCGTCAGCATCGGTGTCACCGATGCCACATCTTGATGATGAAGTCCAAGCTGGCCTTCACCCACACGTCAGAGTAGGATGCTTAATCTAAACATAACCACATCCACCGCATAAACTTTAGACAATTACCTAACCCTAACCCTAGCACATTCCTGTGACCTGAGCCTCCAAAATCATCATGGACGTCACCCTTGCCTCTCTGCGAATCAATTGGACAGTTGCCCTAAACTTGGAGAACGACCCTCGGTCTAAACGTACCAATTGCCTGCCCCTACAGCTTTCCAAAAACCTAACCCTAACACTACCCCGGCTCGGGGTCCTGACTCCTCACCTTGACCATTGACGTCATCCGTGCCTCACCATAAACCTGATCCACCATCTTGCACACCCTGTCACATCAGACTCAGAAGCTAACTCTATCCGTAAAGAGAATGTTTCTGTATACCAGAGAGAACACAGAATTTTAACCCTGAAACTGAATCCTGGACCTGTATACAGAGTGTCAGCATCGGAGACACCCAGGGATCTCCCAACACGGAAACACAATTTCACAGTCACAGTCACATCAGAGCTAGACCTTAAGTCTTATAATTAACTTGTTCTTTCTGTACTAGAGCACGAACCAGTAATTCTAACCCTAGCCATGTCTCTTGGACATGCCCCTTAATCGTAACCATTGGCATCACTCACGCTTCATCGTAATCCTTTACCTCAATCCCGCATTTGCCCTCCCATCAGAGAGAAACCTGAAGCCTTTCCATAAACCTATCCTTCCTGTACACCGTACAGAACAAAACTAAACTTACTCTAGCCCTTGGAACTATACCTGAACCGACACCATCAGCTTCAACGTCTGTCATGCCGCACCATAAGCCTGAATCTCAAGGTCGCCGTCACCCTCACGTCAGGGACAGATGCGAACTCTAAATGTAACTGCATAATCCTGTCAATCTTACTGAACACCTAACCCTAACCCTAGTGCCAAGCCCTGGACTAGATTTTTCACCCGCAGCAATGATGTCAACTACGACACATCTTAATTCAGAGGTTTAATCTCACACTCGCACTGACATCAGAAGAGAACCCTAATTCTTTCGGAAACCGTCTTTTCCGCACTGATTTTCTCTTACAGATAACCCTAAGCGTATCCCAGGCCCCTTTCACTGAACCGCCACCATCAGCATCGACGTCTGTCATTCCTCCCCATAATCCTGAAGCTCGTTCTGGACGCTGCCCTCATGTCAGAGTCGGATCAGTACTCTAACTGTCACTCAATCTGCAGCATACTCCTTACCTTACAACTAATGCTGACCCTATCCCTGGTACCGGGATCTGACACTTCACCTTCATCATTGTTGTGACCCTCACTTCACCTGAAACTTAAACTTATTCTTGCACTCACCCTCACATCAGAGGCGGATCCGAATTCTAACTGCAAACCTACTTCACCCGTACTCCTTATCAAACCCATAACCCTACCCTAGATCTGAACCTTGAATCAGATTATTCACCATCATCGTTGCTACCCACTATGACACCCTTAATGGTGTGACTCGATCTCACACTCGCCCTCAATTTAGAATTGCACCCTAATTCTGTCCGTAACCATATTATCTGCATAAACCTGCATAGGCCTTTCCTTACAGAAAACTCTAACCCTAGAACAGGTTCCTTTACCTGCATGCTCACCACCAGCATTGATGTCACCGATGCCATACCTTAATGATGAAGTCCAAACTGGCCTTCACCCACACGTCAGAGTAGGATCCTATATCTAAACATAACCACATCCACGGCATAAACTAAAACAATTCCCTATCCCTAACCCTAGCACATACCTGTGGCCTGACCATCCATAATCTCCATGGATGTGACCCTTGCCTCATTGTAAGCCTGCGACTGAATTGGACAGTTGCCCTAACATTGCAGAAGGACCCTCAGTGTAAACGTACCAACACCCTGCCCCTACGGCTTTCCAAAATCCTAACCCTAACCCTAGCCCTGGCTCGTGGTCCTGACACCTCACCTTGACCATTTTGACGTCAACCATGCCTCACCATAAACCTGATCCACCATCTTGCACTCCCTTTCTCATCAGAACTAGAAGCCAACTCTATCCATAAAGCCAATGTCTCTGCATACCAGAGAGAACGAAAAATTTTAACTCTAAAACTGGTGCCTGGACCTATACACAAAGCGTCATTATCACAAACACCCAGGGATCTCCTCAACACGGAAACGCAAATTCACACTCGCACTCACATCAGAGGTAGACCCTAACCCTAATAATTAACTTATCCTTTCTGCACAACAGCCCTAACCTCTATATTCAAAGCCTAGCCATGACTCTTGGACCTGCCCCTTCACCATAACCATTGGCATCACCTGCGCTTCATCGTAATCCTAATCTTCAATCCCGAACGTGCCCTCCCATCGGAGAGAAACTCGAAATTTTTCCATAAACCTATCCTTCTTCTACACCTTACAGAGCACAATAAACTTACTCTAGCCCTCGGCATTTTACCTGATCCAAAACCAACAGCCTCAATGTCTGTCTTGCCGCACCATAAGCCTGAAGCTCAAGGTGGCCCTCGCCCTCACTTCAGGGTCAGATGCAAACTCTAAATGTTACTCCACATTCCTGTAAATCTTACTGCACACCTAACCCTAACCCTAGCGCGAAGTCTTGGACTAGATTCTTCACCTACAACATTGATGTCAACTAAGACACATCTTAACTCGGAGCCTGAATTTCACATTCTCAATCACAACAGAAGAGAACCCTTATTCTCTCGGTAACCGTCTCCTTCGCAGAGATTTTCTCTCACAGATAGCCCTAACCCTCTCCCAGGACCCTTTCACTGAACCGCTACCATCAGCATCGACATCTGTCATTCGTTCCCACAACCCTGAAGCTCGTTCTGGCCACTGCCCTCTTGTGAGAGTCGGATCAGAACGCTAAATGTCACTCAATTTTCCGCAGACTCCTTACCTTACAACTAATGCCAACCCTATCCCTGGTGCCAGGATCTGACACTTCACTTTCATCATTGATGTCACACTCACTTCACCTTAAACCTTAAACTTATTCTTGCACAAAACCTCACATCAGAGGTGGATCCGAATTCTAACTGCAACCCTATCTCACCCGTACTCCTTATCGAACACATAACCCTAACCCTAGACCTGACCCTTGAACCAGAATCTTCACCTTCACCGTTGCTATCAACTATGACTCCCTTAATCCTCTGACTCGATCTCACACTCACACTCAATTCAGAATTTTTCGCAAATTCTGTCCATAACCATATTTTCTGCATAGACCTTTCCTTACAGAAAACCCTAACCCTAGCCCCGGATCCTTAACCTGAATGCTCACCGTCAGCATCGGTGTCACCGATGCCACATCTTGATGATGAAGTCCAAGCTGGCCTTCACCCACACGTCAGAGTAGGATGCTTAATCTAAACATAACCACATCCACCGCATAAACTTTAGACAATTACCTAACCCTAACCCTAGCACATTCCTGTGACCTGAGCCTCCAAAATCATCATGGACGTCACCCTTGCCTCACTGCGGCTCAATTGAACAGTTGCCCTAAACTTGGAGAAGGACCCTCAGTCTAAACGTACCAATTGCCTGCCCCTACAGCTTTCCAAAAACCTAACCCTAACACTACCCCTGGCTCGGGGTCCTGACACCTCACCTTGACCATTGACGTCATCCATGCCTCACCATAAACCTGATCCACCATCTTGCACTCCCTTTCTCATCAGAACTAGAAGCCAACTCTATCCATAAAGCTACTGTCTCTGCATACCAGAGAGAACAAAAAATTTTAACTCTAAAACTGGTGCCTGGACCTATACACAAAGCGTCACTATCACAAACACCCAGGGATCTCCTCAACATGGAAACGCAAATTCACACTCGCACTCACATCAGAGGTAGACCCTAACCCTAATAATTAACTTATCCTTTCTGCACAACAGCCCTAACCTCTATATTCAAAGCCTAGCCATGACTCTTGGACCTGCCCCTTCACCATAACCATTGGCATCACCTGCGCTTCATCGTAATCCTAATCTTCAATCCCGAACGTGCCCTCCCATCGGAGAGAAACTCGAAATTTTTCCATAAACCTATCCTTCTTCTACACCTTACAGAACACAATAAACTTACTCTAGCCCTCGGCATTTTACCTGATCCAAAACCAACAGCCTCAATGTCTGTCTTGCCGCACCATAAGCCTGAAGCTCAAGGTGGCCCTCGCCCTCACTTCAGGGTCAGATGCAAACTCTAAATGTTACTCCACATTCCTGTAAATCTTCCTGAGCACCTAACCCTAACCCTAGCGCGAAGCCTTGGACTAGATTCTTCGCCTACAACATTGATGTCAACTAAGACACATCTTAACTCGGAGCCTGAATTTCACATTCTCAATCACAACAGAAGAGAACCCTTATTCTCTCGGTAACCGTCTCTTCCGCAGAGATTTTCTCTCACAGATAGCCCTAACCCTCTCCCAGGACCCTTTCACTGAACCGCTACCATCAGCATCGACGTCTGTCATTCGTTCCCACAACCCTGAAGCTCGTTCTGGCCACTGCCCTCTTGTCAGAGTCGGATCAGAACGCTAAATGTCACTCAATTTTCCGCAGACTCCTTACCTTACAACTAATGCCAACCCTATCCCTGTTGCCAGGATCTGACACTTCACCTTCATCATTGATGTCACACTCACTTCACCTTAAACCTTAAACTTATTCTTGCACAAAACCTCACATCAGAGGTGGATCCGAATTCTAACTGCAACCCTATCTCACCCGTACTCCTTATCGAACACATAACCCTAACCCTAGACCTGACCCTTGAACCAGAATCTTCACCTTCACCGTTGCTATCAACTATGACTCCCTTAATCCTCTGACTCGATCTCACACTCACACTCAATTCAGAATTTTTCGCAAATTCTGTCCATAACCATATTTTCTGCATAGACCTTTCCTTACAGAAAACCCTAACCCTAGCCCCGGATCCTTAACCTGAATGCTCACCGTCAGCATCGGTGTCACCGATGCCACATCTTGATGATGAAGTCCAAGCTGGCCTTCACCCACACGTCAGAGTAGGATGCTTAATCTAAACATAACCACATCCACCGCATAAACTTTAGACAATTGCCTAACCCTAACCCTAGCACATTCCTGTGACCTGAGCCTCAAAAATCATCATGGACGTCACCCTTGCCTCACTGCGGCTCAATTGAACAGTTGCCCTAAACTTGGAGAAGGACCCTCAGTCTAAACGTACCAATTGCCTGCCCCTACAGCTTTCCAAAAACCTAACCCTAACACTACCCCTGGCTCGGGGTCCTGACACCTCACCTTGACCATTGACGTCATCCATGCCTCACCATAAACCTGATCCACCATCTTGCGCACCCTGTCACATCAGACTCAGAAGCTAACTCTATCCGTAAAGAGAATGTTTCTGTATACCAGAGAGAACACAGAATTTTAACCCTGAAACTGATGCCTGGTCCTGTAGACAGAGTGTCAGCATTGGAGACATCCAGGGATCTCCCAACACGGAAACACAATTTCACAGTCACAGTCACATCAGAGCTAGACCTTAGGTCTTATAATTAACTTATTCTTTCTGTACTAGAGCCCGAACCAGTAATTCTAACCCTAGCCATGACACTTGGACATG
Organism: Manis javanica; assembly: GCF_040802235.1. NCBI lineage: Eukaryota > Metazoa > Chordata > Mammalia > Pholidota > Manidae > Manis > Manis javanica. The sequence goes on along the minus strand of NC_133169.1, from coordinate 33,733,411 downwards.
CCCCTTAATCGTAACCATTGGCATCACTCACGCTTCATCGTAACCCTTTACCTCAATCCCGCACTTGCCCTCCCATCAGAGAGACACCTGAAGCCTTTCCATAACCCTATCCTTCCTGTAAACCTTACAGAACAAAACTAAACTTACTCTAGCCCTTGGAACTATACCTGAACCGACACCATCAGCTTCAACGTCTGTCATGCCGCACCATAAGCCTGAATCTCAAGGTCGCCATCACCCGCACGTCAGGGACAGATGCGAACTCTAAATGTAACTGCATAATCCTGTCAATCTTACTGAACACCTAACCCTAACCCTAGTGCCAAGCCCTGGACTAGATTTTTCACCCGCAGCAATGATGTCAACTACGACACATCTTAATTCGGAGCTTGAATCTCACACTCGCACTGACATCAGAAGAGAACCCTAATACTTTCGGAAACCGTCTTTTCCGCACTGATTTTCTCTTACAGATACCCCTAAGCGTATCCCAGGCCGCTTTCACTGAACCGCCACCATCAGCATCGACGTCTGTCATTCCTCCCCATAATCCTGAAGCTCGTTCTGGATGCTGCCCTCATGTCAGAGTCGGATCAGTACTCCAACTGTCACTCGATCTGCAGCATACTCCTTACCTTACAACTAATGCTGACCCTATTCCTGGTACCTGGATGAGACACTTCACCTTCATCATTGTTGTGACCCTCACTTCACCTGAAACTTAAACTTATTCTTGCACTCACCCTCACATCAGAGGCGGATCCGAATTCTAACTGCAACCCTACTTCACCCGTACTCCTTATCAAACCCATAACCCTACCCTAGATCTGAACCTTGAATCAGATTATTCACCTTCACCGTTGCTACCTACTATGACACCCTTAATGGTGTGACTCGATCTCACACTCGCCCTCAATTTAGAATTGCACCCTAATTCTGTCCATAACCATATTATCTGCATAAACCTGCATAGACCTTTCCTTACAGAAAACTCTAACCCTAGAACAGGTTCCTTTACCTGCATGCTCACCACCAGCATTGATGTCACCGATGCCATACCTTAATGATGAAGTCCAAACTGGCCTTCACCCACACGTCAGAGTAGGATCCTCTATCTAAACATAACCACATCCACGGCATAAACTCAAACAATTCCCTATCCCTAACCCTAGCACATACCTGTGGCCTGACCATCCATAATCTCCGTGGATGTGACCCTTGCCTCATTGTAAGCCTGCGACTGTATTGGACAGTTGCCCTAACCTTGCAGAAGGACCCTCAGTCTAAACGTACCAATACCCTGCCCCTACGGCTTTCCAAAATCCTAACCCTTCCCCTAGCCCTGGCTCGTGGTTCTGACACCTCACCTTGACCATTGACGTCAACCATGCCTCACCATAAACCTGATCCACCATCTTGCACTCCCTTTCTCATCAGAACTAGAAGCCAACTCTATCCATAAAGCTACTGTCTCTGCATACCAGAGAGAACAAAAAATTTTAACTCTAAAACTGGTGCCTGGACCTATACACAAAGCGTCATTATCACAAACACCCAGGGATCTCCTCAACACGGAAACGCAAATTCACACTCGCACTCACATCAGAGGTAGACCCTAACCCTAATAATTAACTTATCCTTTCTGCACAACAGCCCTAACCTCTATATTCAAAGCCTAGCCATGACTCTTGGACCTGCCCCTTCACCATAACCATTGGCATCACCTGCGCTTCATCGTAATCTTAATCTTCAATCCCGAACGTGCCCTCCCATCGGAGAGAAACTCGAAATTTTTCCATAAACCTATCCTTCTTCTACACCTTACAGAACACAATAAACTTACTCTAGCCCTCGGCATTTTACCTGATCCAAAACCAACAGCCTCAATGTCTGTCTTGCCGCAGCATAAGCCTGAAGCTCAAGGTGGCCCTCGCCCTCACTTCAGGGTCAGATGCAAACTCTAAATGTTACTCCACATTCCTGTAAATCTTACTGAACACCTAACCCTAACCCTAGCGTGAAGCCTTGGACTAGATTCTTCACCTACAACATTGATGGCAACTAAGACACATCTTAACTCGGAGCCTGAATTTCACATTCTCAATCACAACAGAAGAGAACCCTTATTCTATCGGTAACCGTCTCTTCCGCAGAGATTTTCTCTTACAGATAGCCCTAACCCTCTCCCAGGACCCTTTCACTGAACCGCTACCATCAGCATCGACGTCTGTCATTCGTTCCCACAACCCTGAAGCTCGTTCTGGCCACTGCCCTCTTGTCAGAGTCGGATCAGAACGCTAAATGTCACTCAATTTTCCGCAGACTCCTTACCTTACAACTAATGCCAACCCTATCCCTGGTGCCAGGATCTGACACTTCACCTTCATCATTGATGTCACACTCACTTCTCCTTAAACCTTAAACTTATTCTTGCACAAAATCTCACATCAGAGGTGGATCCGAATTCTAACTGCAACCCTATCTCACCCGTACTCCTTATCGAACACATAACCCTAACCCTAGATCTGACCCTTGAACCAGAATCTTCACCTTCACCGTTGCTATCAACTATGACTCCCTTAATCCTCTGACTCGATCTCACACTCACACTCAATTCAGAATTTTTCGCAAATTCTGTCCATAACCATATTTTCTGCATAGACCTTTCCTTACAGAAAACCCTAACCCTAGCCCCGGATCCTTAACCTGAATGCTCACCGTCAGCATCGGTGTCACCGATGCCACATCTTGATGATGAAGTCCAAGCTGGCCTTCACCCACACGTCAGAGTAGGATGCTTAATCTAAACATAACCACATCCACCGCATAAACTTTAGACAATTGCCGAACCATAACCCTAGCACATTCCTGTGACCTGAGCCTCAAAAATCATCATGGACGTCACCCTTGCCTCACTGCGACTCAGTTGGACAGTTGCCCTAAACTTGAAGAAGGACCCTCAGTCTAAACGTACCAATTGCCTGCCCCTACAGCTTTCCAAAAACCTAACCCTAACACTTCCCCTGGCTCGGGTTCCTGAGACCTCACCTTGACCATTGACGTCATCCATGCCTCACCATAAACCTGATCCACCATCTTGCGCACCCTGTCACATCAGACTCAGAAGCTAACTCTATCCGTAAAGAGAATGTTTCTGTATACCAGAGAGAACACAGAATTTTAACCCTGAAACTGATGCCTGGTCCTGTAGACAGAGTGTCAGCATCGGAGACACCCAGGGATCTCCCAACACGGAAACACAATTTCACAGTCACAGTCACATCAGACCTAGACCTTAAGTCTTATAATTAACTTATTCTTTCTGTACTAGAGCCCGAACCAGTAATTCTAACCCTAGCCATGACTCTTGGACATGCCGCTTAATCGTATCCATTGGCATCACTCACGCTTCATCGTAATCCTTTACCTCAATCCCGCACTTGCCCTCCCATCAGAGAGAAACCTGAAGCCTTTCCATAACCCTATCCTTCCTGTACACCTTACAGAACAAAACTAAACTTACTCTAGCCCTTGGAACTGTACCTGAACCGACACCATCAGCTTCAACGTCTGTCATGCCGCACCATAAGCCTGAATCTCAAGGTTGCTGTCACCCGCACGTCAGGGACAGATGCGAACTCTAAATGTAACTGCATAATCCTGTCAATCTTACTGAACACCTAACCCTAACCCTAGTGCCAAGCCCTGGACTAGATTTTTCACCCGCAGCAATGATGTCAACTACGACACATCTTAATTCGGAGCTTGAATCTCACACTCGCACTGACATCAGAAGAGAACCCTAATTCTTTCGGAAACCGTCTTTTCCGCACTGATTTTCTCTTACAGATACCCCTAAGTGTATCCCAGGCCCCTTTCACTGAACCGCCACCATCAGCATCGACGTCTGTCATTCCTCCCCATAATCCTGAAGCTCGTTCTGGACGCTGCCCTCATGTCAGAGTCGGATCAGTACTCTAACTGTCACTCGATCTGCAGCATACCCCTTACCTTACAACTAATGCTGACCCTATCCCTGGTACCGGGATCTGACACTTCACCTTCATCATTGTTGTGACCCTCACTTCACCTGAAACTTAAACTTATTATTGCACTCACCCTCACATCAGAGGCGGATCCGAATTCTAACTGCAACCCTACTTCACCCGTACTCCTTATCAAACCCATAACCCTACCCTAGATCTGAACCTTGAATCAGATTATTCACCTTCATCGTTGCTACCCACTATGACACCCTTAATGGTGTGACTCGATCTCACACTCGCCCTCAATTTAGAATTGCATCCTAATTCTGTCCATAACCATATTATCTGCATAAACCTGCATAGACCTTTCCTTACAGAAAACTCTAACCCTAGAACAGGTTCCTTTACCTGCATGCTCACCACCAGCATTGATGTCACCGATGCCATACCTTAATGATGAAGTCCAAACTGGCCTTCACCCACACGTCAGAGTAGGATCCTCTATCTAAACATAACCACATCCACGGCATAAACTCAAACAATTCCCTATCCCTAACCCTAGCACATACCTGTGGCCTGACCATCCATAAACTCCGTGGATGTGACCCTTGCCTCATTGTAAGCCTGCAACTGAATTGGATAGTTGCCCTAACCTTGCAGAAGGACCCTCAGTCTAAACGTACCAACACCCTGCCCCTACGGCTTTCCAAAATCCTAACCCTTACCCTAGCCCTGGCTCGTGGTTCTGACACCTCACCTTGACCATTGACGTCAACCATGCCTCACCATAAACCTGATCCACCATCTTGCACTCCCTTTCTCATCAGAACTAGAAGCCAACTCTATCCATAAAGCTACTGTCTCTGCATACCAGAGAGAACAAAAAATTTTAACTCTAAAACTGGTGCCTGGACATATACACAAAGCGTCATTATCACAAACACCCAGGGATCTCCTCAACACGGAAACGCAAATTCACACTCGCACTCACATCAGAGGTAGACCCTAACCCTAATAATTAACTTATCCTTTCTGCACAACAGCCCTAACCTCTATATTCAAAGCCTAGCCATGACTCTTGGACCTGCCCCTTCACCATAACCATTGGCATCACCTGCGCTTCATCGTAATCTTAATCTTCAATCCCGAACGTGCCCTCCCATCGGAGAGAAACTCGAAATTTTTCCATAAACCTATCCTTCTTCTACACCTTACAGAACACAATAAACTTACTCTAGCCCTCGGCATTTTACCTGATCCAAAACCAACAGCCTCAATGTCTGTCTTGCCGCAGCATAAGCCTGAAGCTCAAGGTGGCCCTCGCCCTCACTTCAGGGTCAGATGCAAACTCTAAATGTTACTCCACATTCCTGTAAATCTTACTGAACACCTAACCCTAACCCTAGCGCGAAGCCTTGGACTAGATTCTTCACCTACAACATTGATGGCAACTAAGACACATCTTAACTCGGAGCCTGAATTTCACATTCTCAATCACAACAGAAGAGAACCCTTATTCTATCGGTAACCGTCTCTTCCGTAGAGATTTTCTCTTACAGATAGCCCTAACCCTCTCCCAGGACCCTTTCACTGAACCGCTACCATCAGCATCGACGTCTGCCATTCTTGCCCACAACCCTGAAGCTCGTTCTGGCCACTGCCCTCTTGTCAGAGTCGGATCAGAACGCTAAATGTCACTCAATTTTCCGCAGACTCCTTACCTTACAACTAATGCCAACCCTATCCCTGGTGCCAGGATCTGACACTTCACCTTCATCATTGATGTCACACTCACTTCTCCTTAAACCTTAAACTTATTCTTGCACAAAATCTCACATCAGAGGTGGATCCGAATTCTAACTGCAACCCTATCTCACCCGTACTCCTTATCGAACACATAACCCTAACCCTAGATCTGACACTTGAACCAGAATCATCACCTTCACCGTTGCTATCAACTATGACTCCCTTAATCCTCTGACTCGATCTCACACTCACACTCAATTCAGAATTTTTCGCAAATTCTGTCCATAACCATATTTTCTGCATAGACCTTTCCTTACAGAAAACCCTAACCCTAGCCCCGGATCCTTAACCTGAATGCTCACCGTCAGCATCGGTGTCACCGATGCCACATCTTGATGATGAAGTCCAAGCTGGCCTTCACCCACACGTCAGAGTAGGATGCTTAATCTAAACATAACCACATCCACCGCATAAACTTTAGACAATTGCCTAACCATAACCCTAGCACATTCCTGTGACCTGAGCCTCAAAAATCATCATGGACGTCACCCTTGCCTCACTGCGACTCAGTTGGACAGTTGCCCTAAACTTGAAGAAGGACCCTCAGTCTAAACGTACCAATTGCCTGCCCCTACAGCTTTCCAATAACCTAACCCTAACACTTCCCCGGGCTCGGGTTCCTGAGACCTCACCTTGACCATTGACGTCATCCATGCCTCACCATAAACCTGATCCACCATCTTGCGCACCCTGTCACATCAGACTCAGAAGCTAACTCTATCCGTAAAGAGAATGTTTCTGTATACCAGAGAGAACACAGAATTTTAACCCTGAAACTGATGCCTGGTCCTGTAGACAGAGTGTCAGCATCGGAGACACCCAGGGATCTCCCAACACAGAAACACAATTTCACAGTCACAGTCACATCAGAGCTAGACCTTAAGTCTTATAATTAACTTATTCTTTCTGTACTAGAGCCCGAACCAGTAATTCTAACCCTAGCCATGACTCTTGGACATGCCGCTTAATCGTATCCATTGGCATCACTCACGCTTCATCGTAATCCTTTACCTCAATCCCGCACTTGCCCTCCCATCAGAGAGAAACCTGAAGCCTTTCCATAACCCTATCCTTCCTGTACACCTTACAGAACAAAACTAAACTTACTCTAGCCCTTGGAACTGTACCTGAACCGACACCATCAGCTTCAACGTCTGTCATGCCGCACCATAAGCCTGAATCTCAAGGTCGGCGTCACCCGCACGTCAGGGACAGATGCGAACTCTAAATGTAACTGCATAATCCTGTCAATCTTACTGAACACCTAACCCTAACCCTAGTGCCAAGCCCTGGACTAGATTTTTCACCCGCAGCAATGATGTCAACTACGACACATCTTAATTCGGAGCTTGAATCTCACACTCGCACTGACATCAGAAGAGAACCCTAATTCTTTCGGAAACCGTCTTTTCCGCACTGATTTTCTCTTACAGATAACCCTAAGCGTATCCCAGGCCCCTTTCACTGAACCGCCACCATCAGCATCGACGTCTGTCATTCCTCCCCATAATCCTGAAGCTCGTTCTGGACGCTGCCCTCATGTCAGAGTCGGATCAGTACTCTAACTGTCACTCGATCTGCAGCATACTCCTTACCTTACAACTAATGCTGACCCTATCCCTGGTACCGGGATCTGACACTTCACCTTCATCATTGTTGTGACCCTCACTTCACCTTAAACTTAAACTTATTATTGCACTCACCCTCACATCAGAGGCGGATCCGAATTCTAACTGCAACCCTACTTCACCCGTACTCCTTATCAAACCCATAACCCTACCCTAGATCTGAACCTTGAATCAGATTATTCACCTTCATCGTTGCTACCCACTATGACACCCTTAATGGTGTGACTCGATCTCACACTCGCCCTCAATTTAGAATTGCACCCTAATTCTGTCCATAACCATATTATCTGCATAAACCTGCATAGACCTTTCCTTACAGAAAACTCTAACCCTAGAACAGGTTCCTTTACCTGCATGCTCACCACCAGCATTGATGTCACCGATGCCATACCTTAATGATGAAGTCCAAACTGGCCTTCACCCACACGTCAGAGTAGGATCCTCTATCTAAACATAACCACATCCACGGCATAAACTCAAACAATTCCCTATCCCTAACCCTAGCACATACCTGTGGCCTGACCATCCGTAATCTCCGTGGATGTGACCCTTGCCTCATTGTAAGCCTGCGACTGAATTGGACAGTTGCCCTAACCTTGCAGAAGGACCCTCAGTATAAACGTACCAGTACCCTGCCCCTACGGCTTTCCAAAATCCTAACCCTTACCCTAGCCCTGGCTCGTGGTTCTGACACCTCACCTTGACCATTGACGTCAACCATGCCTCACCATAAACCTTATCCACCATCTTGCACTCCCTTTCTCATCAGAACTAGAAGCCAACTCTATCCATAAAGCTACTGTCTCTGCATACCAGAGAGAACAAAAAATTTTAACTCTAAAACTGGTGCCTGGACCTATACACAAAGCGTCATTATCACAAACACCCAGGGATCTCCTCAACACGGAAACGCAAATTCACACTCGCACTCACATCAGAGGTAGACCCTAACCCTAATAATTAACTTATCCTTTCTGCAAAACAGCCCTAACCTCTATATTCAAAGCCTAGCCATGACTCTTGGACCTGCCCCTTCACCATAACCATTGGCATCACCTGCGCTTCATCGTAATCTTAATCTTCAATCCCGAACGTGCCCTCCCATCGGAGAGAAACTCGAAATTTTTCCATAAACCTATCCTTCTTCTACACCTTACAGAACACAATAAACTTACTCTAGCCCTCGGCATTTTACCTGATCCAAAACCAACAGCCTCAATGTCTGTCTTGCCGCACCATAAGCCTGAAGCTCAAGGTGGCCCTCGCCCTCACTTCAGGGTCAGATGCAAACTCTAAATGTTACTCCACATTCCTGTAAATCTTCCTGAACACCTAACCCTAACGCTAGCGCGAAGCCTTGGACTAGATTCTTCACCTACAACATTGATGTCAACTAAGACACATCTTAACTCGGAGCCTGAATTTCACATTCTCAATCACAACAGAAGAGAACCCTTATTCTCTCGGTAACCGTCTCTTCCGCAGAGATTTTCTCTCACAGATAGCCCTAACCCTCTCCCAGGACCCTTTCACTGAACCGCTACCATCAGCATCGACGTCTGTCATTCGTTCCCACAACCCTGAAGCTCGTTCTGGCCACTGCCCTCTTGTCAGAGTCGGATCAGAACGCTAAATGTCACTCAATTTTCCGCAGACTCCTTACCTTACAACTAATGCCAACCCTATCCCTGGTGCCAGGATCTGACACTTCACCTTCATCATTGATGTCACACTCACTTCTCCTTAAACCTTAAACTTATTCTTGCACAAAACCTCACATCAGAGGTGGATCCGAATTCTAACTGCAACCCTATCTCACCCGTACTCCTTATCGAACACATAACCCTAACCCTAGATCTGACCCTTGAACCAGAATCTTCACCTTCACCGTTGCTATCAACTATGACTCCCTTAATCCTCTGACTCGATCTCACACTCACACTCAATTCAGAATTTTTCGCAAATTCTGTCCATAACCATATTTTCTGCATAGACCATTCCTTACAGAAAACCCTAACCCTAGCCCCGGATCCTTAACCTGAATGCTCACCGTCAGCATCGGTGTCACCGATGCCACATCTTGATGATGAAGTCCAAGCTGGCCTTCACCCACACGTCAGAGTAGGATGCTTAATCTAAACATAACCACATCCACCGCATAAACTTTAGACAATTGCTTAACCATAACCCTAGCACATTCCTGTGACCTGAGCCTCAAAAATCATCATGGACGTCACCCTTGCCTCACTGCGACTCAGTTGGACAGTTGCCCTAAACTTGAAGAAGGACCCTCAGTCTAAACGTACCAATTGCCTGCCCCTACAGCTTTCCAAAAACCTAACCCTAACACTTCCCCTGGCTCGGGTTCCTGAGACCTCACCTTGACCATTGACGTCATCCATGCCTCACCATAAACCTGATCCACCATCTTGCGCACCCTGTCACATCAGACTCAGAAGCTAACTCTATCCGTAAAGAGAATGTTTCTGTATACCAGAGAGAACACAGAATTTTAACCCTGAAACTGATGCCTGGTCCTGTAGACAGAGTGTCAGCATCGGAGACACCCAGGGATCTCCCAACACGGAAACACAATTTCACAGTCACAGTCACATCAGACCTAGACCTTAAGTCTTATAATTAACTTATTCTTTCTGTACTAGAGCCCGAACCAGTAATTCTAACCCTAGCCATGACTCTTGGACATGCCGCTTAATCGTATCCATTGGCATCACTCACGCTTCATCGTAATCCTTTACCTCAATCCCGCACTTGCCCTCCCATCAGAGAGAAACCTGAAGCCTTTCCATAACCCTATCCTTCCTGTACACCTTACAGAACAAAACTAAACTTACTCTAGCCCTTGGAACTGTACCTGAACCGACACCATCAGCTTCAACGTCTGTCATGCCGCACCATAAGCCTGAATCTCAAGGTTGCCGTCACCCGCACGTCAGGGACAGATGCGAACTCTAAATGTAACTGCATAATCCTGTCAATCTTACTGAACACCTAACCCTAACCCTAGTGCCAAGCCCTGGACTAGATTTTTCACCCGCAGCAATGATGTCAACTACGACACATCTTAATTCGGAGCTTGAATCTCACACTCGCACTGACATCAGAAGAGAACCCTAATTCTTTCGGAAACCGTCTTTTCCGCACTGATTTTCTCTTACAGATACCCCTAAGTGTATCCCAGGCCCCTTTCACTGAACCGACACCATCAGCATCGACGTCTGTCATTCCTCCCCATAATCCTGAAGCTCGTTCTGGATGCTGCCCTCATGTCAGAGTCGGATCAGTACTCTAACTGTCACTCGATCTGCAGCATACTCCTTACCTTACAACTAATGCTGACCCTATCCCTGGTACCGGGATCTGACACTTCACCTTCATCATTGTTGTGACCCTCACTTCACCTTAAACTTAAACTTATTATTGCACTCACCCTCACATCAGAGGCGGATCCAAATTCTAACTGCAACCCTACTTCACCCGTACTCCTTATCAAACCCATAACCCTACCCTAGATCTGAACCTTGAATCAGATTATTCACCTTCATCGTTGCTACCCACTATGACACACTTAATGGTGTGACTCGATCTCACACTCGCCCTCAATTTAGAATTGCACCCTAATTCTGTCCATAACCATATTATCTGCATAAACCTGCATAGACCTTTCCTTACAGAAAACTCTAACCCTAGAACAGGTTCCTTTACCTGCATGCTCACCACCAGCATTGATGTCACCGATGCCATACCTTAATGATGAAGTCCAAACTGGCCTTCACCCACACGTCAGAGTAGGATCCTCTATCTAAACATAACCACATCCACGGCATAAACTCAAACAATTCCCTATCCCTAACCCTAGCACATACCTGTGGCCTGACCATCCATAATCTCCGTGGATGTGACCCTTGCCTCATTGTAAGCCTGCGACTGAATTGTACAGTTGCCCTAACCTTGCAGAAGGACCCTCAGTCTAAACGTACCAATACCCTGCCCCTACGGCTTTCCAAAATCCTAACCCTTACCCTAGCCCTGGCTCGTGGTTCTGACACCTCACCTTGACCATTGACGTCAACCATGCCTCACCATAAACCTGATCCACCATCTTGCACTCCCTTTCTCATCAGAACTAGAAGCCAACTCTATCCATAAAGCTACTGTCTCTGCATACCAGAGAGAACAAAAATTTTAACTCTAAAACTGGTGCCTGGACCTATACACAAAGCGTCATTATCACAAACACCCAGGGATCTCCTCAACACGGAAACGCAAATTCACACTCGCCCTCACATCAGAGGTAGACCCTAACCCTAATAATTAACTTATCCTTTCTGCACAACAGCCCTAACCTCTATATTCAAAGCCTAGCCATGACTCTTGGACCTGCCCCTTCACCATAACCGTTGGCATCACCTGCGCTTCATCGTAATCTTAATCTTCAATCCCGAACGTGCCCTCCCATCGGAGAGAAACTCGAAATTTTTCCATAAACCTATCCTTCTTCTACACCTTACAGAACACAATAAACTTACTCTAGCCCTCGGCATTTTACCTGATCCAAAACCAACAGCCTCAATGTCTGTCTTGCCGCACCATAAGCCTGAAGCTCAAGGTGGCCCTCGCCCTCACTTCAGGGTCAGATGCAAACTCTAAATGTTACTCCACATTCCTGTAAATCTTACTGAACACCTAACCCTAACCCTAGCGCGAAGCCTTGGACTAGATTCTTCACCTACAACATTGATGTCAACTAAGACACATCTTAACTCGGAGCCTGAATTTCACATTCTCAATCACAACAGAAGAGAACCCTTATTCTCTCGGTAACCGTCTCTTCCGCAGAGATTTTCTCTCACAGATAGCTCTAACCCTCTCTCAGGACCATTTCACTGAACCGCTACCATCAGCATCGACGTCTGCCATTCGTGCCCACAACACTGAAGCTCGTTCTGGCCACTGCCCTCTTGCCAGAGTCGGATCAGAACGCTAAATGTCACTCAATTTTCCGCAGACTCCTTATGTTACAACTAATGCCAACCCTATCCCTGGTGCCAGGATCTGACACTTCACCTTCATCTTTGATGTCACACTCACTTCACCTTAAACCTTAAACTTATTCTTGCACAAAACCTCACATCAGAGGTGGATCCGAATTCTAACGGCCACCCTATCTCACCCGTACTCCTTATCGAACACATAACCCTAACCCTAGATCTGACCCTTGAACCAGAATCTTCACCTTCACCGTTGCTATCAACTATGACTCCCTTAATCCTCTGACTCGACCTCACACTCACACTCAATTCAGAATTTTTCGCAAATTCTGTCCATAACCATATTTTCTGCATAGACCTTTCCTTACAGAAAACCCTAACCCTAGCCCCGGATCCTTAACCTGAATGCTCACCGTCAGCATTGGTGTCACCGATGCCACATCTTGATGATGAAGTCCAAGCTGGCCTTCACCCACACGTCAGAGTAGGATGCTTAATCTAAACATAACCACATCCACCGCATAAACTTTAGACAATTGCCTAACCCTAACCCTAGCACATTCCTGTGACCTGAGCCTCCAAAATCATCATGGACGTCACCCTTGCCTCACTGCGACTCAATTGGACAGTTGCCCTAAACTTGGAGAAGGACCCTCAGTCTAAACGTACCAATTGCCTGCCCCTACAGCTTTCCAAAAACCTAACCCTAACACTACCCCTGGCTCGGGGTCCTGACACCTCACCTTGACCATTGACGTCATCCGTGCCTCACCATAAACCTGATCCACCATCTTGCGCACCCTGTCACATCAGACTCAGAAGCTAACTCTATCCGTAAAGAGAATGTTTCTGTATACCAGAGAGAACACAGAATTTTAACCCTGAAACTGATGCCTGGACCTGTATACAGAGTGTCAGCATCGGAGACACCCAGGGATCTCCCAACACGGCAACACAATTTCACAGTCACAGTCACATCAGAGCTAGACCTTAAGTCTTATAATTAACTTATTCTTTCTGTACTAGAGCCCGAACCAGTAATTCTAACCCTAGCCATGACTCTTGGACATGCCCCTTTATCGTAACCATTGGCATCACTCACGCTTCATCGTAATCCTTTACCTCAATCCCGCACTTGCCCTCCCATCAGAGAGAAACCTGAAGCCTTTCCATAACCCTATCCTTCCTGTACACCTTACAGAACAAAACTAAACTTACTCTTGCCCTTGGGACTATACCTGAACCGACACCGTCAGCTTCAACGTCTGTCATGCCGCACCATAAGCCTGAATCTCAAGGTCGCCGTCACCCGCACGTCAGGGACAGATCCGAACTCTAAATGTAACTGCATAATCCTGTCAATCTTACTGAACACCTAACCCTAACCCTAGTGCCAAGCCCTGGACTAGATTTTTCACCCGCAGCAATGATGTCAACTACGACACATCTTAATTCGGAGCTTGAATCTCACACTTGCACTGACATCAGAAGAGAACCCTAATTCTTTCGGAAACCGTCTTTTCCGCACTGATTTTCTCTTACAGATAACCCTAAGCGTATCCCAGGCCCCTTTCACTGAACCGCCACCATCAGCATCGACGTCTGTCATTCCTCCCCATAATCCTGAAGCTCGTTCTGGACGCTGCCCTCATGTCAGAGTCGGATCAGTACTCTAACTGTCACTCAATCTGCAGCATACTCCTTACCTTACAACTAATGCTGACCCTATCCCTGGTACCGGGATCTGACACTTCACCTTCATCATTGTTGTGACCCTCACTTCACCTGAAACTTAAACTTATTCTTGCACCCACCCTCACATCAGAGGCGGATCCGAATTCTAACTGCAACCCTACTTCACCTGTACTCCTTATCAAACCCATAACCCTACCCTAGATCTGAACCTTGAATCAGATTATTCACCTTCATCGTTGCTACCCACTATGACACCCTTAATGGTGTGACTCGATCTCACACTCGCCCTCAATTTAGAATTGCACCCTAATTCTGTCCATAACCATATTATCTGCATAAACCTGCATAGACCTTTCCTTACAGAAAACTCTAACCCTAGAACAGGTTCCTTTACCTGCATGCTCACCACCAGCATTGATGTCACCGATGCCATACCTTAATGATGAAGTCCAAACTGGCCTTCACCCACACGTCAGAGTAGGATCCTCTATCTAAACATAACCACATCCACGGCATAAACTAAAACAATTCCCTATCCCTAACCCTAGCACATACCTGTGGCCTGACCATCCATAATCTCCATGGATGTGACCCTTGCCTCATTGTAAGCCTGCGACTGAATTGGACAGTTGCCCTAACCTTGCAGAAGGACCCTCAGTCTAAACGTACCAATACCCTGCCCCTACGGCTTTCCAAAATCCTAACCCTAACCCTAGCCCTGGCTCGTGGTCCTGACACCTCACCTTGACCATTGACGTCAACCATGCCTCACCATAAACCTGATCCACCATCTTGCACTCCCTTTCTCATCAGAACTAGAAGCCAACTCTATCCATAAAGCCAATGTCTCTGCATACCAGAGAGAACAAAAAATTTTAACTCTAAAACTGGTGCCTGGACCTATACACAAAGCGTCATTATCACAAACACCCAGGGATCTCCTCAACACGGAAACGCAAATTCACACTCGCACTCACATCAGAGGTAGACCCTAACCCTAATAATTAACTTATCCTTTCTGCACAACAGCCCTAACCACTATATTCAAAGCCTAGCCATGACTCTTGGACCTGCCCCTTCACCATAACCGTTGGCATCACCTGCGCTTCATCGTAATCCTAATCTTCAATCCCGAACGTGCCCTCCCATCTGAGAGAAACCCGAAATTTTTCCATAAACCTATCCTTCTTCTACACCTTACAGAGCACAATAAACTTACTCTAGCCCTCGGCATTTTACCTGATCCAAAACCAACAGCCTCAATGTCTGTCTTGCCGCACCATAAGCCTGAAGCTCAAGGTGGCCCTCGCCCTCACTTCAGGGTCAGATGCAAACTCTAAATGTTACTCCACATTCCTGTAAATCTTACTGAACACCTAACCCTAACCCTAGCGCGAAGCCTTGGACTAGATTCTTCACCTACAACATTGATGTCAACTAAGACACATCTTAACTCGGAGCCTGAATTTCACATTCTCAATCACAACAGAAGAGAACCCTTATTCTCTCGGTAACCGTCTCTTCCGCAGAGATTTTCTCTCACAGATAGCTCTAACCCTCTCCCAGGACCATTTCACTGAACCGCTACCATCAGCATCGACGTCTGCCATTCGTGCCCACAACCCTGAAGCTCGTTCTGGCCACTGCCCTCTTGCCAGAGTCGGATCAGAACGCTAAATGTCACTCAATTTTCCGCAGACTCCTTACGTTACAACTAATGCCAACCTTATCCCTGGTGCCAGGATCTGACACTTCACCTTCATCATTGATGTCACACTCACTTCACCTTAAACCTTAAACTTATTCTTGCACAAAACCTCACATCAGAGGTGGATCCGAATTCTAACGGCCACCCTATCTCACCCGTACTCCTTATCGAACACATAACGCTAACCCTAGATCTGACCCTTGAACCAGAATCTTCACCTTCACCGTTGCTATCAACTATGACTCCATTAATCCTCTGACTCGATCTCACACTCACACTCAATTCAGAATTTTTCGCAAATTCTGTCCATAACCATATTTTCTGCATAGACCTTTCCTTACAGAAAACCCTAACCCTAGCCCCGGATCCTTAACCTGAATGCTCACCGTCAGCATTGGTGTCACCGATGCCACATCTTGATGATGAAGTCCAAGCTGGCCTTCACCCACACGTCAGAGTAGGATGCTTAATCTAAACATAACCACATCCACCGCATAAACTTTAGACAATTGCCTAACCCTAACCCTAGCACATTCCTGTGACCTGAGCCTCCAAAATCATCATGGACGTCACCCTTGCCTCACTGCGACTCAATTGGACAGTTGCCCTAAACTTGGAGAAGGACCCTCAGTCTAAACGTACCAATTGCCTGCCCCTACAGCTTTCCAAAAACCTAACCCTAACACTACCCCTGGCTCAGGGTCCTGACACCTCACCTTGACCATTGACGTCATCCGTGCCTCACCATAAACCTGATCCACCATCTTGCGCACCCTGTCACATCAGACTCAGAAGCTAACTCTATCCGTAAAGAGAATGTTTCTGTATACCAGAGAGAACACAGAATTTTAACCCTGAAACTGATGCCTGGACCTGTATACAGAGTGTCAGCATCGGAGACACCCAGGGATCTCCCAACACGGCAACACAATTTCACAGTCACAGTCACATCAGAGCTAGACCTTAAGTCTTATAATTAACTTATTCTTTCTGTACTAGAGCCCGAACCAGTAATTCTAACCCTAGCCATGACTCTTGGACATGCCCCTTAATCGTAACCATTGGCATCACTCACGCTTCATCGTAATCCTTTACCTCAATCCCGCACTTGCCCTCCCATCAGAGAGAAACCTGAAGCCTTTCCATAACCCTATCCTTCCTGTACACCTTACAGAACAAAACTAAACTTACTCTAGCCCTTGGGACTATACCTGAACCGACACCGTCAGCTTCAACGTCTGTCATGCCGCACCATAAGCCTGAATCTCAAGGTCGCCGTCACCCGCACGTCAGGGACAGATGCGAACTCTAAATGTAACTGCATAATCCTGTCAATCTTACTGAACACCTAACCCTAACCCTAGTGCCAAGCCCTGGACTAGATTTTTCACCCGCAGCAATGATGTCAACTACGACACATCTTAATTCGGAGCTTGAATCTCACACTCGCACTGACATCAGAAGAGAACCCTAATTCTTTCGGAAACCGTCTTTTCCGCACTGATTTTCTCTTACAGATAACCCTAAGCGTATCCCAGGCCCCTTTCACTGAACCGCCACCATCAGCATCGACGTCTGTCATTCCTCCCCATAATCCTGAAGCTCGTTCTGGACGCTGCCCTCATGTCAGAGTCGGATCAGTACTCTAACTGTCACTCAATCTGCAGCATACTCCTTACCTTACAACTAATGCTGACCCTATCCCTGGTACCGGGATCTGACACTTCACCTTCATCATTGTTGTGACCCTCACTTCACCTGAAACTTAAACTTATTCTTGCACCCACCCTCACATCAGAGGCGGATCCGAATTCTAACTGCAACCCTACTTCACCCGTACTCCTTATCAAACCCATAACCCTACCCTAGATCTGAACCTTGAATCAGATTATTCACCTTCATCGTTGCTACCCACTATGACACCCTTAATGGTGTGACTCGATCTCACACTCGCCCTCAATTTAGAATTGCACCCTAATTCTGTCCATAACCATATTATCTGCATAAACCTGCATAGACCTTTCCTTACAGAAAACTCTAACCCTAGAACAGGTTCCTTTACCTGCATGCTCACCACCAGCATTGATGTCACCGATGCCATACCTTAATGATGAAGTCCAAACTGGCCTTCACCCACACGTCAGAGTAGGATCCTCTATCTAAACATAACCACATCCACGGCATAAACTAAAACAATTCCCTATCCCTAACCCTAGCACATACCTGTGGCCTGACCATCCATAATCTCCATGGATGTGACCCTTGCCTCATTGTAAGCCTGCGACTGAATTGGACAGTTGCCCTAACCTTGCAGAAGGACCCTCAGTCTAAACGTACCAATACCCTGCCCCTACGGCTTTCCAAAATCCTAACCCTAACCCTAGCCCTGGCTCGTGGTCCTGACACCTCACCTTGACCATTGACGTCAACCATGCCTCACCATAAACCTGATCCACCATCTTGCACTCCCTTTCTCATCAGAACTAGAAGCCAACTCTATCCATAAAGCCAATGTCTCTGCATACCAGAGAGAACAAAAAATTTTAACTCTAAAACTGGTGCCTGGACCTATACACAAAGCGTCATTATCACAAACACCCAGGGATCTCCTCAACACGGAAACACAAATTCACACTCGCACTCACATCAGAGGTAGACCCTAACCCTAATAATTAACTTATCCTTTCTGCACAACAGCCCTAACCACTATATTCAAAGCCTAGCCATGACTCTTGGACCTGCCCCTTCATCATAACCGTTGGCATCACCTGCGCTTCATCGTAATCCTAATCTTCAATCCCGAACGTGCCCTCCCATCTGAGAGAAACCCGAAATTTTTCCATAAACCTATCCTTCTTCTACACCTTACAGAGCACAATAAACTTACTCTAGCCCTCGGCATTTTACCTGATCCAAAACCAACAGCCTCAATGTCTGTCTTGCCGCACCATAAGCCTGAAGCTCAAGGTGGCCCTCGCCCTCACTTCAGGGTCAGATGCAAACTCTAAATGTTACTCCACATTCCTGTAAATCTTACTGAACACCTAACCCTAACCCTAGCGCGAAGCCTTGGACTAGATTCTTCACCTACAACATTGATGTCAACTAAGACACATCTTAACTCGGAGCCTGAATTTCACATTCTCAATCACAACAGAAGAGAACCCTTATTCTCTCGGTAACCGTCTCTTCCGCAGAGATTTTCTCTCACAGATAGCTCTAACCCTCTCCCAGGACCATTTCACTGAACCGCTACCATCAGCATCGACGTCTGCCATTCGTGCCCACAACCCTGAAGCTCGTTCTGGCCACTGCCCTCTTGCCAGAGTCGGATCAGAACGCTAAATGTCACTCAATTTTCCGCAGACTCCTTACGTTACAACTAATGCCAACCTTATCCCTGGTGCCAGGATCTGACACTTCACCTTCATCATTGATGTCACACTCACTTCACCTTAAACCTTAAACTTATTCTTGCACAAAACCTCACATCAGAGGTGGATCCGAATTCTAACGGCCACCCTATCTCACCCGTACTCCTTATCGAACACATAACCCTAACTCTAGATCTGACCCTTGAACCAGAATCTTCACCTTCACCGTTGCTATCAACTATGACTCCCTTAATCCTCTGACTCGACCTCACACTCACACTCAATTCAGAATTTTTCGCAAATTCTGTCCATAACCATATTTTCTGCATAGACCTTTCCTTACAGAAAACCCTAACCCTAGCCCCGGATCCTTAACCTGAATGCTCACCGTCAGCATTGGTGTCACCGATGCCACATCTTGATGATGAAGTCCAAGCTGGCCTTCACCCACACGTCAGAGTAGGATGCTTAATCTAAACATAACCACATCCACCGCATAAACTTTAGACAATTGCCTAACCCTAACCCTAGCACATTCCTGTGACCTGAGCCTCCAAAATCATCATGGACGTCACCCTTGCCTCACTGCGACTCAATTGGACAGTTGCCCTAAACTTGGAGAAGGACCCTCAGTCTAAACGTACCAATTGCCTGCCCCTACAGCTTTCCAAAAACCTAACCCTAACACTACCCCTGGCTCGGGGTCCTGACACCTCACCTTGACCATTGACGTCATCCGTGCCTCACCATAAACCTGATCCACCATCTTGCGCACCCTGTCACATCAGACTCAGAAGCTAACTCTATCCGTAAAGAGAATGTTTCTGTATACCAGAGAGAACACAGAATTTTAACCCTGAAACTGATGCCTGGACCTGTATACAGAGTGTCAGCATCGGAGACACCCAGGGATCTCCCAACACGGCAACACAATTTCACAGTCACAGTCACATCAGAGCTAGACCTTAAGTCTTATAATTAACTTATTCTTTCTGTACTAGAGCCCGAACCAGTAATTCTAACCCTAGCCATGACTCTTGGACATGCCCCTTAATCGTAACCATTGGCATCACTCACGCTTCATCGTAATCCTTTACCTCAATCCCGCACTTGCCCTCCCATCAGAGAGAAACCTGAAGCCTTTCCATAACCCTATCCTTCCTGTACACCTTACAGAACAAAACTAAACTTACTCTAGCCCTTGGGACTATACCTGAACCGACACCGTCAGCTTCAACGTCTGTCATGCCGCACCATAAGCCTGAATCTCAAGGTCGCCGTCACCCGCACGTCAGGGACAGATGCGAACTCTAAATGTAACTGCATAATCCTGTCAATCTTACTGAACACCTAACCCTAACCCTAGTGCCAAGCCCTGGACTAGATTTTTCACCCGCAGCAATGATGTCAACTACGACACATCTTAATTCGGAGCTTGAATCTCACACTCGCACTGACATCAGAAGAGAACCCTAATTCTATCGGAAACCGTCTTTTCCGCACTGATTTTCTCTTACAGATAACCCTAAGCGTATCCCAGGCCCCTTTCACTGAACCGCCACCATCAGCATCGACGTCTGTCATTCCTCCCCATAATCCTGAAGCTCGTTCTGGACGCTGACCTCATGTCAGAGTCGGATCAGTACTCTAACTGTCACTCAATCTGCAGCATACTCCTTACCTTACAACTAATGCTGACCCTATCCCTGGTACCGGGATCTGACACTTCACCTTCATCATTGTTGTGACCCTCACTTCACCTGAAACTTAAACTTATTCTTGCACCCACCCTCACATCAGAGGCGGATCCGAATTCTAACTGCAACCCTACTTCACCCGTACTCCTTATCAAACCCATAACCCTACCCTAGATCTGAACCTTGAATCAGATTATTCACCTTCATCGTTGCTACCCACTATGACACCCTTAATGGTGTGACTCGATCTCACACTCGCCCTCAATTTAGAATTGCACCCTAATTCTGTCCATAACCATATTATCTGCATAAACCTGCATAGACCTTTCCTTACAGAAAACTCTAACCCTAGAACAGGTTCCTTTACCTGCATGCTCACCACCAGCATTGATGTCACCGATGCCATACCTTAATGATGAAGTCCAAACTGGCCTTCACCCACACGTCAGAGTAGGATCCTCTATCTAAACATAACCACATCCACGGCATAAACTAAAACAATTCCCTATCCCTAACCCTAGCACATACCTGTGGCCTGACCATCCATAATCTCCATGGATGTGACCCTTGCCTCATTGTAAGCCTGCGACTGAATTGGACAGTTGCCCTAACCTTGCAGAAGGACCCTCAGTCTAAACGTACCAATACCCTGCCCCTACGGCTTTCCAAAATCCTAACCCTAACCCTAGCCCTGGCTCGTGGTCCTGACACCTCACCTTGACCATTGACGTCAACCATGCCTCACCATAAACCTGATCCACCATCTTGCACTCCCTTTCTCATCAGAACTAGAAGCCAACTCTATCCATAAAGCCAATGTCTCTGCATACCAGAGAGAAAAAAAAATTTTAACTCTAAAACTGGTGCCTGGACCTATACACAAAGCGTCATTATCACAAACACCCAGGGATCTCCTCAACACGGAAACGCAAATTCACACTCGCACTCACATCAGAGGTAGACCCTAACCCTAATAATTAACTTATCCTTTCTGCACAACAGCCCTAACCACTATATTCAAAGCCTAGCCATGACTCTTGGACCTGCCCCTTCACCATAACCGTTGGCATCACCTGCGCTTCATCGTAATCCTAATCTTCAATCCCGAACGTGCCCTCCCATCTGAGAGAAACCCGAAATTTTTCCATAAACCTATCCTTCTTCTACACCTTACAGAGCACAATAAACTTACTCTAGCCCTCGGCATTTTACCTGATCCAAAACCAACAGCCTCAATGTCTGTCTTGCCGCACCATAAGCCTGAAGCTCAAGGTGGCCCTCGCCCTCACTTCAGGGTCAGATGCAAACTCTAAATGTTACTCCACATTCCTGTAAATCTTACTGAACCCCTAACCCTAACCCTAGCGCGAAGCCTTGGACTAGATTCTTCACCTACAACATTGATGTCAACTAAGACACATCTTAACTCGGAGCCTGAATTTCACATTCTCAATCACAACAGAAGAGAACCCTTATTCTCTCGGTAACCGTCTCTTCCGCAGAGATTTTCTCTCACAGATAGCTCTAACCCTCTCCCAGGACCATTTCACTGAACCGCTACCATCAGCATCGACGTCTGCCATTCGTGCCCACAACCCTGAAGCTCGTTCTGGCCACTGCCCTCTTGCCAGAGTCGGATCAGAACGCTAAATGTCACTCAATTTTCCGCAGACTCCTTACGTTACAACTAATGCCAACCCTATCCCTGGTGCCAGGATCTGACACTTCACCTTCATCATTGATGTCACACTCACTTCACCTTAAACCTTAAACTTATTCTTGCACAAAACCTCACATCAGAGGTGGATCCGAATTCTAACGGCCACCCTATCTCACCCGTACTCCTTATCGAACACATAACCCTAACCCTAGATCTGACCCTTGAACCAGAATCTTCACCTTCACCGTTGCTATCAACTATGACTCCCTTAATCCTCTGACTCGACCTCACACTCACACTCAATTCAGAATTTTTCGCAAATTCTGTCCATAACCATATTTTCTGCATAGACCTTTCCTTACAGAAAACCCTAACCCTAGCCCCGGATCCTTAACCTGAATGCTCACCGTCAGCATTGGTGTCACCGATGCCACATCTTGATGATGAAGTCCAAGCTGGCCTTCACCCACACGTCAGAGTAGGATGCTTAATCTAAACATAACCACATCCACCGCATAAACTTTAGACAATTGCCTAACCCTAACCCTAGCACATTCCTGTGACCTGAGCCTCCAAAATCATCATGGACGTCACCCTTGCCTCACTGCGACTCAATTGGACAGTTGCCCTAAACTTGGAGAAGGACCCTCAGTCTAAACGTACCAATTGCCTGCCCCTACAGCTTTCCAAAAACCTAACCCTAACACTACCCCTGGCTCAGGGTCCTGACACCTCACCTTGACCATTGACGTCATCCGTGCCTCACCATAAACCTGATCCACCATCTTGCGCACCCTGTCACATCAGACTCAGAAGCTAACTCTATCCGTAAAGAGAATGTTTCTGTATACCAGAGAGAACACAGAATTTTAACCCTGAAACTGATGCCTGGACCTGTATACAGAGTGTCAGCATCGGAGACACCCAGGGATCTCCCAACACGGCAACACAATTTCACAGTCACAGTCACATCAGAGCTAGACCTTAAGTCTTATAATTAACTTATTCTTTCTGTACTAGAGCCCGAACCAGTAATTCTAACCCTAGCCATGACTCTTGGACATGCCCCTTAATCGTAACCATTGGCATCACTCACGCTTCATCGTAATCCTTTACCTCAATCCCGCACTTGCCCTCCCATCAGAGAGAAACCTGAAGCCTTTCCATAACCCTATCCTTCCTGTACACCTTACAGAACAAAACTAAACTTACTCTAGCCCTTGGGACTATACCTGAACCGACACCGTCAGCTTCAACGTCTGTCATGCCGCACCATAAGCCTGAATCTCAAGGTCGCCGTCACCCGCACGTCAGGGACAGATGCGAACTCTAAATGTAACTGCATAATCCTGTCAATCTTACTGAACACCTAACCCTAACCCTAGTGCCAAGCCCTGGACTAGATTTTTCACCCGCAGCAATGATGTCAACTACGACACATCTTAATTCGGAGCTTGAATCTCACACTCGCACTGACATCAGAAGAGAACCCTAATTCTTTCGGAAACCGTCTTTTCCGCACTGATTTTCTCTTACAGATAACCCTAAGCGTATCCCAGGCCCCTTTCACTGAACCGCCACCATCAGCATCGACGTCTGTCATTCCTCCCCATAATCCTGAAGCTCGTTCTGGACGCTGCCCTCATGTCAGAGTCGGATCAGTACTCTAACTGTCACTCAATCTGCAGCATACTCCTTACCTTACAACTAATGCTGACCCTATCCCTGGTACCGGGATCTGACACTTCACCTTCATCATTGTTGTGACCCTCACTTCACCTGAAACTTAAACTTATTCTTGCACCCACCCTCACATCAGAGGCGGATCCGAATTCTAACTGCAACCCTACTTCACCCGTACTCCTTATCAAACCCATAACCCTACCCTAGATCTGAACCTTGAATCAGATTATTCACCTTCATCGTTGCTACCCACTATGACACCCTTAATGGTGTGACTCGATCTCACACTCGCCCTCAATTTAGAATTGCACCCTAATTCTGTCCATAACCATATTATCTGCATAAACCTGCATAGACCTTTCCTTACAGAAAACTCTAACCCTAGAACAGGTTCCTTTACCTGCATGCTCACCACCAGCATTGATGTCACCGATGCCATACCTTAATGATGAAGTCCAAACTGGCCTTCACCCACACGTCAGAGTAGGATCCTCTATCTAAACATAACCACATCCACGGCATAAACTAAAACAATTCCCTATCCCTAACCCTAGCACATACCTGTGGCCTGACCATCCATAATCTCCATGGATGTGACCCTTGCCTCATTGTAAGCCTGCGACTGAATTGGACAGTTGCCCTAACCTTGCAGAAGGACCCTCAGTCTAAACGTACCAATACCCTGCCCCTACGGCTTTCCAAAATCCTAACCCTAACCCTAGCCCTGGCTCGTGGTCCTGACACCTCACCTTGACCATTGACGTCAACCATGCCTCACCATAAACCTGATCCACCATCTTGCACTCCCTTTCTCATCAGAACTAGAAGCCAACTCTATCCATAAAGCCAATGTCTCTGCATACCAGAGAGAACAAAAAATTTTAACTCTAAAACTGGTGCCTGGACCTATACACAAAGCGTCATTATCACAAACACCCAGGGATCTCCTCAACACGGAAACACAAATTCACACTCGCACTCACATCAGAGGTAGACCCTAACCCTAATAATTAACTTATCCTTTCTGCACAACAGCCCTAACCACTATATTCAAAGCCTAGCCATGACTCTTGGACCTGCCCCTTCATCATAACCGTTGGCATCACCTGCGCTTCATCGTAATCCTAATCTTCAATCCCGAACGTGCCCTCCCATCTGAGAGAAACCCGAAATTTTTCCATAAACCTATCCTTCTTCTACACCTTACAGAGCACAATAAACTTACTCTAGCCCTCGGCATTTTACCTGATCCAAAACCAACAGCCTCAATGTCTGTCTTGCCGCACCATAAGCCTGAAGCTCAAGGTGGCCCTCGCCCTCACTTCAGGGTCAGATGCAAACTCTAAATGTTACTCCACATTCCTGTAAATCTTACTGAACACCTAACCCTAACCCTAGCGCGAAGCCTTGGACTAGATTCTTCACCTACAACATTGATGTCAACTAAGACACATCTTAACTCGGAGCCTGAATTTCACATTCTCAATCACAACAGAAGAGAACCCTTATTCTCTCGGTAACCGTCTCTTCCACAGAGATTTTCTCTCACAGATAGCTCTAACCCTCTCCCAGGACCATTTCACTGAACCGCTACCATCAGCATCGACGTCTGCCATTCGTGCCCACAACCCTGAAGCTCGTTCTGGCCACTGCCCTCTTGCCAGAGTCGGATCAGAACGCTAAATGTCACTCAATTTTCCGCAGACTCCTTACGTTACAACTAATGCCAACCCTATCCCTGGTGCCAGGATCTGACACTTCACCTTCATCATTGATGTCACACTCACTTCACCTTAAACCTTAAACTTATTCTTGCACAAAACCTCACATCAGAGGTGGATCCGAATTCTAACGGCCACCCTATCTCACCCGTACTCCTTATCGAACACATAACCCTAACCCTAGATCTGACCCTTGAACCAGAATCTTCACCTTCACCGTTGCTATCAACTATGACTCCCTTAATCCTCTGACTCGACCTCACACTCACACTCAATTCAGAATTTTTCGCAAATTCTGTCCATAACCATATTTTCTGCATAGACCTTTCCTTACAGAAAACCCTAACCCTAGCCCCGGATCCTTAACCTGAATGCTCACCGTCAGCATTGGTGTCACCGATGCCACATCTTGATGATGAAGTCCAAGCTGGCCTTCACCCACACGTCAGAGTAGGATGCTTAATCTAAACATAACCACATCCACCGCATAAACTTTAGACAATTGCCTAACCCTAACCCTAGCACATTCCTGTGACCTGAGCCTCCAAAATCATCATGGACGTCACCCTTGCCTCACTGCGACTCAATTGGACAGTTGCCCTAAACTTGGAGAAGGACCCTCAGTCTAAACGTACCAATTGCCTGCCCCTACAGCTTTCCAAAAACCTAACCCTAACACTACCCCTGGCTCGGGGTCCTGACACCTCACCTTGACCATTGACGTCATCCATGCCTCACCATAAACCTGATCCACCATCTTGCGCACCCTGTCACATCAGACTCAGAAGCTAACTCTATCCGTAAAGAGAATGTTTCTGTATACCAGAGAGAACACAGAATTTTAACCCTGAAACTGATGCCTGGACCTGTATACAGAGTGTCAGCATCGGAGACACCCAGGGATCTCCCAACACGGCAACACAATTTCACAGTCACAGTCACATCAGAGCTAGACCTTAAGTCTTATAATTAACTTATTCTTTCTGTACTAGAGCCCGAACCAGTAATTCTAACCCTAGCCATGACTCTTGGACATGCCCCTTAATCGTAACCATTGGCATCACTCACGCTTCATCGTAATCCTTTACCTCAATCCCGCACTTGCCCTCCCATCAGAGAGAAACCTGAAGCCTTTCCATAACCCTATCCTTCCTGTACACCTTACAGAACAAAACTAAACTTACTCTAGCCCTTGGGACTATACCTGAACCGACACCATCAGCTTCAACGTCTGTCATGCCGCACCATAAGCCTGAATCTCAAGGTCGCCGTCACCCGCACGTCAGGGACAGATGCGAACTCTAAATGTAACTGCATAATCCTGTCAATCTTACTGAACACCTAACCCTAACCCTAGTGCCAAGCCCTGGACTAGATTTTTCACCCGCAGCAATGATGTCAACTACGACACATCTTAATTCGGAGCTTGAATCTCACACTCGCACTGACATCAGAAGAGAACCCTAATTCTTTCGGAAACCGTCTTTTCCGCACTGATTTTCTCTTACAGATAACCCTAAGCGTATCCCAGGCCCCTTTCACTGAACCGCCACCATCAGCATCGACGTCTGTCATTCCTCCCCATAATCCTGAAGCTCGTTCTGGACGCTGCCCTCATGTCAGAGTCGGATCAGTACTCTAACTGTCACTCAATCTGCAGCATACTCCTTACCTTACAACTAATGCTGACCCTATCCCTGGTACCGGGATCTGACACTTCACCTTCATCATTGTTGTGACCCTCACTTCACCTGAAACTTAAACTTATTCTTGCACCCACCCTCACATCAGAGGCGGATCCGAATTCTAACTGCAACCCTACTTCACCCGTACTCCTTATCAAACCCATAACCCTACCCTAGATCTGAACCTTGAATCAGATTATTCACCTTCATCGTTGCTACCCACTATGACACCCTTAATGGTGTGACTCGATCTCACACTCGCCCTCAATTTAGAATTGCACCCTAATTCTGTCCATAACCATATTATCTGCGTAAACCTGCATAGACCTTTCCTTACAGAAAACTCTAACCCTAGAACAGGTTCCTTTACCTGCATGCTCACCACCAGCATTGATGTCACCGATGCCATACCTTAATGATGAAGTCCAAACTGGCCTTCACCCACACGTCAGAGTAGGATCCTCTATCTAAACATAACCACATCCACGGCATAAACTAAAACAATTCCCTATCCCTAACCCTAGCACATACCTGTGGCCTGACCATCCATAATCTCCATGGATGTGACCCTTGCCTCATTTTAAGCCTGCGACTGAATTGGACAGTTGCCCTAACCTTGCAGAAGGACCCTCAGTCTAAACGTACCAATACCCTGCCCCTACGGCTTTCCAAAATCCTAACCCTAACCCTAGCCCTGGCTCGTGGTCCTGACACCTCACCTTGACCATTGACGTCAACCATGCCTCACCATAAACCTGATCCACCATCTTTCACTCCCTTTCTCATCAGAACTAGAAGCCAACTCTATCCATAAAGCCAATGTCTCTGCATACCAGAGAGAACAAAAAATTTTAACTCTAAAACTGGTGCCTGGACCTATAAACAAAGCGTCATTATCACAAACACCCAGGGATCTCCTCAACACGGAAACGCAAATTCACACTCGCACTCACATCAGAGGTAGACCCTAACCCTAATAATTAACTTATCCTTTCTGCACAACAGCCCTAACCTCTATATTCAAAGCCTAGCCATGACTCTTGGACCTGCCCCTTCACCATAACCGTTGGCATCACCTGCGCTTCATCGTAATCCTAATCTTCAATCCCGAACGTGCCCTCCCATCGGAGAGAAACTCGAAATTTTTCCATAAACCTATCCTTCTTCTACACCTTACAGAGCACAATAAACTTACTCTAGCCCTCGGCAATTTACCTGATCCAAAACCAACAGCCTCAATGTCTGTCTTGCCGCACCATAAGCCTGAAGCTCAAGGTGGCCCTCGCCCTCACTTCAGGGTCAGATGCAAACTCTAAATGTTACTCCACATTCCTGTAAATCTTACTGAACACCTAACCCTAACCCTAGTGCCAAGCCCTGGACTAGATTTTTCACCCGCAGCAATGATGTCAACTACGACACATCTTAATTCGGAGCTTGAATCTCACACTCGCACTGACATCAGAAGAGAACCCTAATTCTTTCGGAAACCGTCTTTTCCGCACTGATTTTCTCTTACAGATAACCCTAAGCGTATCCCAGGCCCCTTTCACTGAACCGCCACCATCAGCATCGACGTCTGTCATTCCTCCCCATAATCCTGAAGCTCGTTCTGGACGCTGCCCTCATGTCAGAGTCGGATCAGTACTCTAACTGTCACTCAATCTGCAGCATACTCCTTACCTTACAACTAATGCTGACCCTATCCCTGGTACCGGGATCTGACACTTCACCTTCATCATTGTTGTGACCCTCACTTCACCTGAAACTTAAACTTATTCTTGCACCCACCCTCACATCAGAGGCGGATCCGAATTCTAACTGCAACCCTACTTCACCCGTACTCCTTATCAAACCCATAACCCTACCCTAGATCTGAACCTTGAATCAGATTATTCACCTTCATCGTTGCTACCCACTATGACACCCTTAATGGTGTGACTCGATCTCACACTCGCCCTCAATTTAGAATTGCACCCTAATTCTGTCCATAACCATATTATCTGCATAAACCTGCATAGACCTTTCCTTACAGAAAACTCTAACCCTAGAACAAGTTCCTTTACCTGCATGCTCACCACCAGCATTGATGTCACCGATGCCATACCTTAATGATGAAGTCCAAACTGGCCTTCACCCACACGTCAGAGTAGGATCCTCTATCTAAACATAACCACATCCACGGCATAAACTAAAACAATTCCCTATCCCTAACCCTAGCACATACCTGTGGCCTGACCATCCATAATCTCCATGGATGTGACCCTTGCCTCATTGTAAGCCTGCGACTGAATTGGACAGTTGCCCTAACCTTGCAGAAGGACCCTCAGTCTAAACGTACCAATACCCTGCCCCTACGGCTTTCCAAAATCCTAACCCTAACCCTAGCCCTGGCTCGTGGTCCTGACACCTCACCTTGACCATTGACGTCAACCATGCCTCACCATAAACCTGATCCACCATCTTGCACTCCCTTTCTCATCAGAACTAGAAGCCAACTCTATCCATAAAGCCAATGTCTCTGCTTACCAGAGAGAACAAAAAATTTTAACTCTAAAACTGGTGCCTGGACCTATACACAAAGCGTCATTATCACAAACACCCAGGGATCTCCTCAACACGGAAACGCAAATTCACACTCGCACTCACATCAGAGGTAGACCCTAACCCTAATAATTAACTTATCCTTTCTGCACAACAGCCCTAACCTCTATATTCAAAGCCTAGCCATGACTCTTGGACCTGCCCCTTCACCATAACCGTTGGCATCACCTGCGCTTCATCGTAATCCTAATCTTCAATCCCGAACGTGCCCTCCCATCGGAGAGAAACTCGAAATTTTTCCATAAACCTATCCTTCTTCTACACCTTACAGAGCACAATAAACTTACTCTAGCCCTCGGCATTTTACCTGATCCAAAACCAACAGCCTCAATGTCTGTCTTGCCGCACCATAAGCCTGAAGCTCAAGGTGGCCCTCGCCCTCACTTCAGGGTCAGATGCAAACTCTAAATGTTACTCCACATTCCTGTAAATCTTACTGAACACCTAACCCTAACCCTAGCGCGAAGCCTTGGACTAGATTCTTCACCTACAACATTGATGTCAACTAAGACACATCTTAACTCGGAGCCTGAATTTCACATTCTCAATCACAACAGAAGAGAACCCTTATTCTCTCGGTTACCGTCTCTTCCGCAGAGATTTTCTCTCACAGATAGCCCTAACCCTCTCCCAGGTCCCTTTCACTGAACCGCTACCATCAGCATCGACGTCTGCCATTCGTGCCCACAACCCTGAAGCTCGTTCTGGCCACTGCCCTCTTGTCAGAGTCGGATCAGAACGCTAAATGTCACTCAATTTTCCGCAGACTCCTTACCTTACAACTAATGCCAACCCTATCCCTGGTGCCAGGATCTGACACTTCACCTTCATCATTGATGTCACACTCACTTCACCTTAAACCTTAAACTTATTCTTGCACAAAACCTCACATCAGAGGTGGATCCGAATTCTAACGGCAACCCTATCTCACCCGTACTCCTTATCGAACACATAACCCTAACCCTAGATCTGACCCTTGAACCAGAATCTTCACCTTCACCGTTGCTATCAACTATGACTCACTTAATCCTCTGACTCGACCTCACACTCAAACTCAATTCAGAATTTTTCCCAAATTCTGTCCATAACCATATTTTCTGCATAGACCTTTCCTTACAGAAAACCCTAACCCTAGCCCCGGATCCTTAACCTGAATGCTCACCGTCAGCATTGGTGTCACCGATGCCACATCTTGATGATGAAGTCCAAGCTGGCCTTCACCCACACGTCAGAGTAGGATGCTTAATCTAAACATAACCACATCCACCGCATAAACTTTAGACAATTGCCTAACCCTAACCCTAGCACATTCCTGTGACCTGAGCCTCCAAAATCATCATGGACGTCACCCTTGCCTCACTGCGACTCAATTGGACAGTTGCCCTAAACTTGGAGAAGGACCCTCAGTCTAAACGTACCAATTGCCTGCCCCTACAGCTTTCCAAAAACCTAACCCTAACACTACCCCTGGCTCGGGGTCCTGACACCTCACCTTGACCATTGACGTCATCCGTGCCTCACCATAAACCTGATCCACCATCTTGCGCACCCTGTCACATCAGACTCAGAAGCTAACTCTATCCGTAAAGAGAATGTTTCTGTATACCAGAGAGAACACAGAATTTTAACCCTGAAACTGATGCCTGGACCTGTATACAGAGTGTCAGCATCGGAGACACCCAGGGATCTCCCAACACGGAAACACAATTTCACAGTCACAGTCACATCAGAGCTAGACCTTAAGTCTTATAATTAACTTATTCTTTCTGTACTAGAGCCCGAACCAGTAATTCTAACCCAAGCCATGACTCTTGGACATGCCCCTTAATCGTAACCATTGGCATCACTCACGCTTCATCGTAATCCTTTACCTCAATCCCGCACTTGCCCTCCCATCAGAGAGAAACCTGAAGCCTTTCCATAACCCTATCCTTCCTGTACACCTTACAGAACAAAACTAAACTTACTCTAGCCCTTGGGACTATACCTGAACCGACACCATCAGCTTCAACGTCTGTCATGCCGCACCATAAGCCTGAATCTCAAGGTCGCCGTCACCCGCACGTCAGGGACAGATGCGAACTCTAAATGTAACTGCATAATCCTGTCAATCTTACTGAACACCTAACCCTAACCCTAGTGCCAAGCCCTGGACTAGATTTTTCACCCGCAGCAATGATGTCAACTACGACACATCTTAATTCGGAGCTTGAATCTCACACTCGCACTGACATCAGAAGAGAACCCTAATTCTCTCGGAAACCGTCTTTTCCGCACTGATTTTCTCTTACAGATAACCCTAAGCGTATCCCAGGCCCCTTTCACTGAACCGCCACCATCAGCATCGACGTCTGTCATTCCTCCCCATAATCCTGAAGCTCGTTCTGGACGCTGCCCTCATGTCAGAGTCGGATCAGTACTCTAACTGTCACTCAATCTGCAGCATACTCCTTACCTTACAACTAATGCTGACCCTATCCCTGGTACCGGGATCTGACACTTCACCTTCATCATTGTTGTGACCCTCACTTCACCTTAAACTTAAACTTATTCTTGCACTCACCCTCACATCAGAGGCGGATCCGAATTCTAACTGCAACCCTACTTCACCCGTACTCCTTATCAAACCCATAACCCTACCCTAGATCTGAACCTTGAATCAGATTATTCACCTTCATCGTTGCTACCCACTATGACACCCTTAATGGTGTGACCTGATCTCACACTCGCCCTCAATTTAGAATTGCACCCTAATTCTGTCCATAACCATATTATCTGCATAAACCTGCATAGACCTTTCCTTACAGAAAACTCTAACCCTAGAACAGGTTCCTTTACCTGCATGCTCACCACCAGCATTGATGTCACCGATGCCATACCTTAATGATGAATCCAAACTGGCCTTCACTCACACGTCAGAGTATTATCCTCTATCTAAACATAACCACATCCACGGCATAAACTAAAACAATTCCCTATCCCTAACTATAGCACATACCTGTGGCCTGACCATCCATAATCTCCATGGATGTGACCCTTGCCTCACTGCGACTCAATTGGACAGTTGCTATAAACTTGGAGAAGGACCCTCAGTCTAAACGTACCAATTGCCTGCCCCTACAGCTTTCCAAAAACCTAACCCTAACACTACCCCTGGCTCGGTGTCCTGACACCTCACCTTGACCATTGACGTCATCCGTGCCTCACCATAAACCTGATCCACCATCTTGCGCACCCTGTCACATCAGACTCAGAAGCTAACTCTATCCGTAAAGAGAATGTTTCTGTATACCAGAGAGAACACAGAATTTTAACCCTGAAACTGATGCCTGGACCTGTATACAGAGTGTCAGCATCGGAGACACCCAGGGATCTCCCAACACGGCAACACAATTTCACAGTCACAGTCACATCAGAGCTAGACCTTAAGTCTTATAATTAACTTATTCTTTCTGTACTAGAGCCCGAACCAGTAATTCTAAACCTAGCCATGACTCTTGGACATGCCCCTTAATCGTAACCATTGGCATCACTCACGCTTCATCGTAATCCTTTACCTCAATCCCGCACTTGCCCTCCCATCAGAGAGAAACCTGAAGCCTTTCCATAACCCTATCCTTCCTGTACACCTTACAGAACAAAACTAAACTTACTCTAGCCCTTGGGACTATACCTGAACCGACACCGTCAGCTTCAACGTCTGTCATGCCGCACCATAAGCCTGAATCTCAAGGTCGCCGTCACCCGCACGTCAGGGACAGATGCGAACTCTAAATGTAACTGCATAATCCTGTCAATCTTACTGAACACCTAACCCTAACCCTAGTGCCAAGCCCTGGACTAGATTTTTCACCCGCAGCAATGATGTCAACTACGACACATCTTAATTCGGAGCTTGAATCTCACACTCGCACTGACATCAGAAGAGAACCCTAATTCTTTCGGAAACCGTCTTTTCCGCACTGATTTTCTCTTACAGATAACCCTAAGCGTATCCCAGGCCCCTTTCACTGAACCGCCACCATCAGCATCGACGTCTGTCATTCCTCCCCATAATCCTGAAGCTCGTTCTGGACGCTGCCCTCATGTCAGAGTCGGATCAGTACTCTAACTGTCACTCAATCTGCAGCATACTCCTTACCTTACAACTAATGCTGACCCTATCCCTGGTACCGGGATCTGACACTTCACCTTCATCATTGTTGTGACCCTCACTTCACCTTAAACTTAAACTTATTCTTGCACCCACCCTCACATCAGAGGCGGATCCGAATTCTAACTGCAACCCTACTTCACCCGTACTCCTTATCAAACCCATAACCCTACCCTAGATCTGAACCTTGAATCAGATTATTCACCTTCATCGTTGCTACCCACTATGACACCCTTAATGGTGTGACTCGATCTCACACTCGCCCTGAATTTAGAATTGCACCCTAATTCTGTCCATAACCATATTATCTGCATAAACCTGCATAGACCTTTCCTTACAGAAAACTCTAACCCTAGAACAGGTTCCTTTACCTGCATGCTCACCACCAGCATTGATGTCACCGATGCCATACCTTAATGATGAAGTCCAAACTGGCCTTCACCCACACGTCAGAGTAGGATCCTCTATCTAAACATAACCACATCCACGGCATAAACTAAAACAATTCCCTATCCCTAACCCTAGCACATACCTGTGGCCTGACCATCCATAATCTCCATGGATGTGACCCTTGCCTCATTGTAAGCCTGCGACTGAATTGGACAGTTGCCCTAACCTTGCAGAAGGACCCTCAGTCTAAACGTACCAATACCCTGCCCCTACGGCTTTCCAAAATCCTAACCCTAACCCTAGCCCTGGCTCGTGGTCCTGACACCTCACCTTGACCATTGACGTCAACCATGCCTCACCATAAACCTGATCCACCATCTTGCACTCCCTTTCTCATCAGAACTAGAAGCCAACTCTATCCATAAAGCCAATGTCTCTGCATACCAGAGAGAACAAAAAATTTTAACTCTAAAACTGGTGCCTGGACCTATACACAAAGCGTCATTATCACAAACACCCAGGGATCTCCTCAACACGGAAACGCAAATTCACACTCGCACTCACATCAGAGGTAGACCCTAACCCTAATAATTAACTTATCCTTTCTGCACAACAGCCCTAACCTCTATATTCAAAGCCTAGCCATGACTCTTGGACCTGCCCCTTCACCATAACCGTTGGCATCACCTGCGCTTCATCGTAATCCTAATCTTCAATCCCGAACGTGCCCTCCCATCGGAGAGAAACTCGAAATTTTTCCATAAACCTATCCTTCTTCTACACCTTACAGAGCACAATAAACTTACTCTAGCCCTCGGCATTTTACCTGATCCAAAACCAACAGCCTCAATGTCTGTCTTGCCGCACCATAAGCCTGAAGCTCAAGGTGGCCCTCGCCCTCACTTCAGGGTCAGATGCAAACTCTAAATGTTACTCCACATTCCTGTAAATCTTACTGAACACCTAACCCTAACCCTAGCGCGAAGCCTTGGACTAGATTCTTCACCTACAACATTGATGTCAACTAAGACACATCTTAACTCGGAGCCTGAATTTCACATTCTCAATCACAACAGAAGAGAACCCTTATTCTCTCGGTAACCGTCTCTTCCGCAGAGATTTTCTCTCACAGATAGCCCTAACCCTCTCCCAGGACCCTTTCACTGAACCGCTACCATCAGCATCGACGTCTGTCATTCGTGCCCACAACCCTGAAGCTCGTTCTGGCCACTGCCCTCTTGTCAGAGTCGGATCAGAACGCTAAATGTCACTCAATTTTCCGCAGACTCCTTACCTTACAACTAATGCCAACCCTATCCCTGGTGCCAGGATCTGACACTTCACCTTCATCATTGATGTCACACTCACTTCACCTTAAACCTTAAACTTATTCTTGCACAAAACCTCACATCAGAGGTGGATCCGAATTCTAACGGCAACCCTATCTCACCCGTACTCCTTATCGAACACATAACCCTAACCCTAGATCTGACCCTTGAACCAGAATCTTCACCTTCACCGTTGCTATCAACTATGACTCCCTTAATCCTCTGACTCGACCTCACACTCACACTCAATTCAGAATTTTTCGC
Source organism: Manis javanica (assembly GCF_040802235.1). Taxonomy (NCBI): domain Eukaryota; kingdom Metazoa; phylum Chordata; class Mammalia; order Pholidota; family Manidae; genus Manis; species Manis javanica. The sequence continues at coordinate 33,697,017 of NC_133169.1, read as the reverse complement.
AAATTCTGTCCATAACCATATTTTCTGCATAGACCTTTCCTTACAGAAAACCCTAACCCTAGCCCCGGATCCTTAACCTGAATGCTCACCGTCAGCATTGGTGTCACCGATGCCACATCTTGATGATGAAGTCCAAGCTGGCCTTCACCCACACGTCAGAGTAGGATGCTTAATCTAAACATAACCACATCCACCGCATAAACTTTAGACAATTGCCTAACCCTAACCCTAGCACATTCCTGTGACCTGAGCCTCCAAAATCATCATGGACGTCACCCTTGCCTCACTGCGACTCAATTGGACAGTTGCCCTAAACTTGGAGAAGGACCCTCAGTCTAAACGTACCAATTGCCTGCCCCTACAGCTTTCCAAAAACCTAACCCTAACACTACCCCTGGCTCTGGGTCCTGACACCTCACCTTGACCATTGACGTCATCCGTGCCTCACCATAAACCTGATCCACCATCTTGCGCACCCTGTCACATCAGACTCAGAAGCTAACTCTATCCGTAAAGAGAATGTTTCTGTATACCAGAGAGAACACAGAATTTTAACCCTGAAACTGATGCCTGGACCTGTATACAGAGTGTCAGCATCGGAGACACCCAGGGATCTCCCAACACGGCAACACAATTTCACAGTCACAGTCACATCAGAGCTAGACCTTAAGTCTTATAATTAACTTATTCTTTCTGTACTAGAGCCCGAACCAGTAATTCTAACCCTAGCCATGACTCTTGGACATGCCCCTTAATCGTAACCATTGGCATCACTCACGCTTCATCGTAATCCTTTACCTCAATCCCGCACTTGCCCTCCCATCAGAGAGAAACCTGAAGCCTTTCCATAACCCTATCCTTCCTGTACACCTTACAGAACAAAACTAAACTTACTCTAGCCCTTGGGACTATACCTGAACCGACACCGTCAGGTTCAACGTCTGTCATGCCGCACCATAAGCCTGAATCTCAAGGTCGCCGTCACCCGCACGTCAGGGACAGATGCGAACTCTAAATGTAACTGCATAATCCTGTCAATCTTACTGAACACCTAACCCTAACCCTAGTGCCAAGCCCTGGACTAGATTTTTCACCCGCAGCAATGATGTCAACTACGACACATCTTAATTCGGAGCTTGAATCTCACACTCGCACTGACATCAGAAGAGAACCCTAATTCTTTCGGAAACCGTCTTTTCCGCACTGATTTTCTCTTACAGATAACCCTAAGCGTATCCCAGGCCCCTTTCACTGAACCGCCACCATCAGCATCGACGTCTGTCATTCCTCCCCATAATCCTGAAGCTCGTTCTGGACGCTGCCCTCATGTCAGAGTCGGATCAGTACTCTAACTGTCACTCAATCTGCAGCATACTCCTTACCTTACAACTAATGCTGACCCTATCCCTGGTACCGGGATCTGACACTTCACCTTCATCATTGTTGTGACCCTCACTTCACCTGAAACTTAAACTTATTCTTGCACCCACCCTCACATCAGAGGCGGATCCGAATTCTAACTGCAACCCTACTTCACCCGTACTCCTTATCAAACCCATAACCCTACCCTAGATCTGAACCTTGAATCAGATTATTCACCTTCATCGTTGCTACCCACTATGACACCCTTAATGGTGTGACTCGATCTCACACTCGCCCTCAATTTAGAATTGCACCCTAATTCTGTCCATAACCATATTATCTGCATAAACCTGCATAGACCTTTCCTTACAGAAAACTCTAACCCTAGAACAGGTTCCTTCACCTGCATGCTCACCACCAGCATTGATGTCACCGATGCCATACCTTAATGATGAAGTCCAAACTGGCCTTCACAAACACGTCAGATTAGGATCCTCTATCTAAACATAACCACATCCACGGCATAAACTAAAACAATTCCCTATCCCTAACCCTAGCACATACCTGTGGCCTGACCATCCATAATCTCCATGGATGTGACCCTTGCCTCATTGTAAGCCTGCAACTGAATTGGACAGTTGCCCTAACCTTGCAGAAGGACCCTCAGTCTAAACGTACCAATACCCTGCCCCTACGGCTTTCCAAAATCCTAACCCTAACCCTAGCCCTGGCTCGTGGTCCTGACACCTCACCTTGACCATTGACGTCAACCATGCCTCACCATAAACCTGATCCACCATCTTGCACTCCCTTTCTCATCAGAACTAGAAGCCAACTCTATCCATAAAGCCAATGTCTCTGCATACCAGAGAGAACAAAAAATTTTAACTCTAAAACTGGTGCCTGGACCTATACACAAAGCGTCATTATCACAAACACCCAGGGATCTCCTCAACACGGAAACGCAAATTCACACTAGCACTCACATCAGAGGTAGACCCTAACCCTAATAATTAACTTATCCTTTCTGCACAACAGCCCTAACCTCTATATTCAAAGCCTAGCCATGACTCTTGGACCTGCCCCTTCACCATAACCGTTGGCATCACCTGCGCTTCATCGTAATCCTAATCTTCAATCCCGAACGTGCCCTCCCATCGGAGAGAAACTCGAAATTTTTCCATAAACCTATCCTACTTCTACACCTTACAGAGCACAATAAACTTACTCTAGCCCTCGGCATTTTACCTGATCCAAAACCAACAGCCTCAATGTCTGTCTTGCCGCACCATAAGCGTGAAGCTCAAGGTGGCCCTCGCCCTCACTTCAGGGTCAGATGCAAACTCTAAATGTTACTCCACATTCTTGTAAATCTTACTGAACACCTAACCCTAACCCTAGCGCGAAGCCTTGGACTAGATTCTTCACCTACAACATTGATGTCAACTAAGACACATCTTAACTCGGAGCCTGAATTTCACATTCTCAATCACAACAGAAGAGAACCCTTATTCTCTCGGTAACCATCTCTTCCGCAGAGATTTTCTCTCACAGGTAGCCCTAACCCTCTCCCAGGACCCTTTCACTGAACCGCTACCATCAGCATCGACGTCTGTCATTCGTGCCCACAACCCTGAAGCTCGTTCTGGGCACTGCCCTCTTGCCAGAGTCGGATCAGAACGCTAAATGTCACTCAATTTTCCGCAGACTCCTTACGTTACAACTAATGCCAACCCTATCCCTGGTGCCAGGATCTGACACTTCACCTTCATCATTGATGTCACACTCACTTCACCTTAAACCTTAAACTTATTCTTGCAAAAAACCTCACATCAGAGGTGGATCCGAATTCTAACGGCCACCCTATCTCACCCGTACTCCTTATCGAACACATAACCCTAACCCTAGATCTGACCCTTGAACCAGAATCTTCACCTTCACCGTTGCTATCAACTATGACTCCCTTAATCCTCTGACTCGACCTCACACTCACACTCAATTCAGAATTTTTCGCAAATTCTGTCCATAACCATATTTTCTGCATAGACCTTTCCTTACAGAAAACCCTAACCCTAGCCCCGGATCTTTAACCTGAATGCTCACCGTCAGCATTGGTGTCACCGATGCCACATCTTGATGATGAAGTCCAAGCTGGCCTTCACCCACACGTCAGAGTAGGATGCTTAATCTAAACATAACCACATCCACTGCATAAACTTTAGACAATTGCCTAACCCTAACCCTAGCACATTCCTGTGACCTGAGCCTCCAAAATCATCATGGACGTCACCCTTGCCTCACTGCGACTCAATTGGACAGTTGCCCTAAACTTGGAGAAGGACCCTCAGTCTAAACGTACCAACTGCCTGCCCCTACAGCTTTCCAAAAACCTAACAGTAACACTACCCCTGGCTCGGGGTCCTGACACCTCACCTTGACCATTGACGTCATCCGTGCCTCACCATAAACCTGATCCACCATCTTGCGCACCCTGTCACATCAGACTCAGAAGCTAACTCTATCCGTAAAGAGAATGTTTCTGTATACCAGAGAGAACACAGAATTTTAACCCTGAAACTGATGCCTGGACCTGTATACAGAGTGTCAGCATCGGAGACACCCAGGGATCTCCCAACACGGAAACACAATTTCACAGTCACAGTCACATCAGAGCTAGACCTTAAGTCTTATAATTAACTTATTCTTTCTGTACTAGAGCCCGAACCAGTAATTCTAACCCTAGCCATGACTCTTGGACATGCCCCTTAATCGTAACCATTGGCATCACTCACGCTTCATCGTAATCCTTTACCTCAATCCCGCACTTGCCCTCCCATCAGAGAGAAACCTGAAGCCTTTCCATAACCCTATCCTTCCTGTACACCTTACAGAACAAAACTAAACTTACTCTAGCCCTTGGGACTATACCTGAACCGACACCGTCAGCTTCAACGTCTGTCATGCCGCACCATAAGCCTGAATCTCAAGGTCGCCGTCACCCTCACGTCAGGGACAGATGCGAACTCTAAATGTAACTGCATAATCCTGTCAACCGTACTGAGCACCTAACCCTAACCCTAGTGCCGTGCCCTGGACTAGATTTTTCACCCGCAGCAATGATGTCAACTACGACACATCTTAATTCGGAGCTTGAATCTCACACTCGCACTGACATCAGAAGAGAACCCTAGTTCTTTCGGAAACCGTCTTTTCCGCACTGATTTTCTCTTACAGATAACCCTAAGCGTATCCCAGGCCCCTTTCACTGAACCGCCACCATCAGCATCGACGTCTGTCATTCCTCCCCATAATCCTGAAGCTCGTTCTGGACGCTGCCCTCATGTCAGAGTCGGATCAGTACTCTAACTGTCACTCAATCTGCAGCATACTCCTTACCTTACAACTAATGCTGACCCTATCCCTGGTACCGGGATCTGACACTTCACCTTCATCATTGTTGTGACCCTCACTTCACCTTAAACTTAAACTTATTCTTGCACCCACCCTCACATCAGAGGCGGATCCGAATTCTAACTGCAACCCTACTTCACCCGTACTCCTTATCAAACCCATAACCCTACCCTAGATCTGAACCTTGAATCAGATTATTCACCTTCATCGTTGCTACCCACTATGACACCCTTAATGGTGTGACTCGATCTCACACTCGCCCTCAATTTAGAATTGCACCCTAATTCTGTCCATAACCATATTATCTGCATAAACCTGCATAGACCTTTCCTTACAGAAAACTCTAACCCTAGAACAGGTTCCTTTACCTGCATGCTCACCACCAGCATTGATGTCACCGATGCCATACCTTAATGATGAAGTCCAAACTGGCCTTCACCCACACGTCAGAGTAGGATCCTCTATCTAAACATAACCACATCCACGGCATAAACTAAAACAATTCCCTATCCCTAACCCTAGCACATACCTGTGGCCTGACCATCCATAATCTCCATGGATGTGACCCTTGCCTCATTGTAAGCCTGCGACTGAATTGGACAGTTGCCCTAACCTTGCAGAAGGACCCTCAGTCTAAACGTACCAATACGCTGTCCCTACGGCTTTCCAAAATCCTAACCCTAACCCTAGCGCGAAGCCTCGGACTAGATTCTTCACCTACAACATTGATGTCAACTAAGACACATCTTAACTCGGAGCCTGAATTTCACATTCTCAATCACAACAGAAGAGAACCCTTATTCTCTCGGTAACCGTCTCTTCCGCAGAGATTTTCTCTCACAGATAGCCCTAACCCTCTCCCAGGACCCTTTCACTGAACCGCTACCATCAGCATCGACGTCTGTCATTCGTGCCCACAACCCTGAAGCTCGTTCTGGCCACTGCCCTCTTGTCAGAGTCGGATCAGAACGCTAAATATCACTCAATTTTCCGCGGACTCCTTACCTTACAACTAATGCCAACCCTATCCCTGGTGCCAGGATCTGACACTTCACCTTCATCATTGATGTCACACTCACTTCACCTTAAACCCTAAATTTATTCTTGCACAAAACCTCACATCAGAGGTGGATCCGAATTCTAACGGCAATCCTATCTCACCCGTACTCGTATCGAACACATAACCCTAACCCTAGATCTGACCCTTGAACCAGAATCTTCACCTTCACCGTTGCTATCAACTATGACTCCCTTAATCCTCTGACTCGATATCACACTCACACTCAATTCAGAATTTTTCGCAAATTCTGTCCATAACCATATTTTCTGCATAGACCTTTCCTTACAGAAAACCCTAACCCTAGCCCCGGATCCTTCACCTGAATGCTCACCGTCAGCATCGGTGTCACCGATGCCACATCTTGATGATGAAGTCCAAGCTGGCCTTCACCCACACGTCAGAGTAGGATGCTTAATCTAAACATAACCACATCCACCGCATAAACTTTAGAAAATTGCCTAACCCTAACCCTAGCACATTCCTGTGACCTGAGCCTCCAAAATCATCATGGACGTCACCCTTGCCTCACTGCGACTCAATTGGACAGTTGCCCTAAACTTGGAGAAGGACCCTCAGTCTAAACGTACCAATTGCCTGCCCCTACAGCTTTCCAAAAACCTAACCCTAACACTACCCCTGGCTCGGGGTCCTGACACCTCACCTTGACCATTGACGTCATCCGTGCCTCACCATAAACCTGATCCACCATCTTGCGCACCCTGTCACATCAGACTCAGAAGCTAACTCTATCCGTAAAGAGAATGTTTCTGTATACCAGAGAGAACACAGAATTTTAACCCTGAAACTGATGCCTGGACCTGTATACAGAGTGTCAGCTTCGGAGACACCCAGGGATCTCCCAACACGGCAACACAATTTCACAGTCACAGTCACATCAGAGCTAGACCTTAAGTCTTATAATTAACTTATTCTTTCTGTACTAGAGCCCGAACCAGTAATTCTAACCCTAGCCATGACTCTTGGACATGCCCCTTAATCGTAACCATTGGCATCACTCACGCTTCATCGTAATCCTTTACCTCAAACCCGCACTTGCCCTCCCATCAGAGAGAAACCTGAAGCCTTTCCATAACCCTATCCTTCCTGTACACCTTAGAGAACAAAACTAAACTTACTCTAGCCCTTGGGACTATACCTGAACCGACACCATCAGCTTCAACGTCTGTCATGCCGCACCATAAGCCTGAATCTCAAGGTCGCCGTCACCCGCACGTCAGGGACAGATGCGAACTCTAAATGTAACTGCATAATCCTGTCAATCTTACTGAACACCTAACCCTAACCCTAGTGCCAAGCCCTGGACTAGATTTTTCACCCGCAGCAATGATGTCAACTACGACACATCTTAATTCGGAGCTTGAATCTCACACTCGCACTGACATCAGAAGAGAACCCTAATTCTTTCGGAAACCATCTTTTCCGCACTGATTTTCTCTTACAGATAACCCTAAGCGTATCCCAGGCCCCTTTCACTGAACCGCCACCATCAGCATCGACGTCTGTCATTCCTCCCCATAATCCTGAAGCTCGTTCTGGACGCTGCCCTCATGTCAGAGTCGGATCAGTACTCTAACTGTCACTCAATCTGCAGCATACTCCTTACCTTACAACTAAAGCTGACCCTATCCCTGGTACCGGGATCTGACACTTCACCTTCATCATTGTTGTGACCCTCACTTCACCTTAAACTTAAACTTATTCTTGCACCCACCCTCACATCAGAGGCGGATCCTAATTCTAACTGCAACCCTACTTCACCCGTACTCCTTATCAAACCCATAACCCTACCCTAGATCTGAACCTTGAATCAGATTATTCACCTTCATCGTTGCTACCCACTATGACACCCTTAATGGTGTGACTCGATCTCACACTCGCCCTCAATTTAGAATTGCACCCTAATTCTGTCCATAACCATATTATCTGCATAAACCTGCATAGACCTTTCCTTACAGAAAACTCTAACCCTAGAACAGGTTACTTTACCTGCATGCTCACCACCAGCATTGATGTCACCGATGCCATACCTTAATGATGAAGTCCAAACTGGCCTTCACCCACACGTCAGAGTAGGATCCTCTATCTAAACATAACCACATCCACGGCATAAACTATAACAATTCCCTATCCCTAACCCTAGCACATACCTGTGGCCTGACCATCCATAATCTCCATGGATGTGACCCTTGCCTCATTGTAAGCCTGCGACTGAATTGGACAGTTGCCCTAACCTTGCAGAAGGACCCTCAGTCTAAACGTACCAATACCCTGCCCCTACGGCTTTCCAAAATCCTAACCCTAACCCTAGCCCTGGCTCGTGGTCCTGACACCTCACCTTGACCATTGACGTCAACCATGCCTCACCATAAACCTGATCCACCATCTTGCACTCCGTTTCTCATCAGAACTAGAAGCCAACTCTATCCATAAAGCCAATGTCTCTGCATACCAGAGAGAACAAAAAATTTTAACTCTAAAACTGGTGCCTGGACCTATACACAAAGCGTCATTATCACAAACACCCAGGGATCTCCTCAACACGGAAACGCAAATTCACACTCGCACTCACATCAGAGGTAGACCCTAACCCTAATAATTAACGTATCCTTTCTGCACAACAGCCCTAACCTCTATATTCAAAGCCTAGCCATGACTCTTGGACCTGCCCCTTCACCATAACCGTTGGCATCACCTGCGCTTCATCGTAATCCTAATCTTCAATCCCGAACGTGCCCTCCCATCGGAGAGAAACTCGAAATTTTTCCATAAACCTATCCTTCTTCTACACCTTACAGAGCACAATAATCTTACTCTAGCCCTCGGCATTTTACCTGATCCAAAACCAACAGCCTCAATGTCTGTCTTGCCGCACCATAAGCGTGAAGCTCAAGGTGGCCCTCGCCCTCACTTTAGGGTCAGATGCAAACTCTAAATGTTACTCCACATTCCTGTAAATCTTACTGAACACCTAACCCTAACCCTAGCGCGAAGCCTTGGACTAGATTCTTCACCTACAACATTGATGTCAACTAAGACACATCTTAACTCGGAGCCTGAATTTCACATTCTCAATCACAAAAGAAGAGAACCCTTATTCTCTCGGTAACCGTCTGTTCCGCAGAGATTTTCTCTCACAGATAGCCCTAACCCTCTCCCAGGACCCTTTCACTGAACCGCTACCATCAGCATCGACGTCTGTCATTCGTGCCCACAACCCTGAAGCTCGTTCTGGCCACTGCCCTCTTGTCAGAGTCGGATCAGAACGCTAAATGTCACTCAATTTTCCGCAGACTCCTTACCTTACAACTAATGCCAACCCTATCCCTGGTGCCAGGATCTGACACTTCACCTTCATCATTGATGTCACACTCACTTCACCTTAAACCTTAAACTTATTCTTGCACAAAACCTCACATCAGAGGTGGATCCGAATTCTAACGGCAACCCTATCTCACCCGTACTCCTTATCGAACACATAACCCTAACCCTAGATCTGACCCTTGAACCAGAATCTTCACCTTCACCGTTGCTATCAACTATGACTCCCTTAATCCTCTGACTCGACCTCACACTCACACTCAATTCAGAATTTTTCGCAAATTCTGTCCATAACCATATTTTCTGCATAGACCTTTCCTTACAGAAAACCCTAACCCTAGCCCCGGATCCTTAACCTGAATGCTCACCGTCAGCATTGGTGTCACCGATGCCACATCTTGATGATGAAGTCCAAGCTGGCCTTCACCCACACGTCAGACTAGGATGCTTAATCTAAACATAACCACATCCACCGCATAAACTTTAGACAATTGCCTAACCCTAACCCTAGCACATTCCTGTGACCTGAGCCTCCAAAATCATCATGGACGTCACCCTTGCCTCACTGCGACTCAATTGGACAGTTGCCCTAAACTTGGAGAAGGACCCTCAGTCTAAACGTACCAATTGCCTGCCCCTACAGCTTTCCAAAAACCTAACCCTAACACTACCCCTGGCTCGGGGTCCTGACACCTCACCTTGACCATTGACGTCATCCGTTCCTCACCATAAACCTGATCCACCATCTTGTGCACCCTGCAACATCAGACTCAGAAGCTAACTCTATCCGTAAAGAGAATGTTTCTGTATACCAGAGAGAACACAGAATTTTAACCCTGAAACTGATGCCTGGACCTGTATACAGAGTGTCAGCATCGGAGACACCCAGGGATCTCCCAACACGGCAACACAATTTCACAGTCACAGTCACATCAGAGCTAGACCTTAAGTCTTATAATTAACTTATTCTTTCTGTACTAGAGCCCGAACCAGTAATTCTAACCCTAGCCATGACTCTTGGACATGCCCCTTAATCGTAACCATTGGCATCACTCACGCTTCATCGTAATCCTTTACCTCAATCCCGCACTTCCCCTCCCATCAGAGAGAAACCTGAAGCCTTTTCATAACCCTATCCTTCCTGTACACCTTACAGAACAAAACTAAACTTACTCTAGCCCTTGGGACTATACCTGAACCGACAAAGTCAGCTTCAACGTCTGTCATGCCGCACCATAAGCCTGAATCTCAAGGTCGCCGTCACCCGCACGTCAGGGACAGATGCGAACTCTAAATGTAACTGCATAATCCTGTCAATCTTACTGAACACCTAACCCTAACCCTAGTGCCAAGCCCTGGACTAGATTTTTCACCCGCAGCAATGATGTCAACTACGACACATCTTAATTCGGAGCTTGAATCTCACACTCGCACTGACATCAGAAGAGAACCCTAATTCTTTCGGAAACCGTCTTTTCCGCACTGATTTTCTCTTACAGATAACCCTAAGCGTATCCCAGGCCCCTTTCACTGAACCGCCACCATCAGCATCGACGTCTGTCATTCCTCCCCATAATCCTGAAGCTCGTTCTGGACGCTGCCCTCATGTCAGAGTCGGATCAGTACTCTAACTGTCACTCAATCTGCAGCATACTCCTTACCTTACAACTAATGTTGACCCTATCCCTGGTACCGGGATCTGACACTTCACCTTCATCATTGTTGTGACCCTCACTTCACCTTAAACTTAAACTTATTCTTGCACCCACCCTCACATCAGAGGCGGATCCGAATTCTAACTGCAACCCTACTTCACCCGTACTCCTTATCAAACCCATAACCCTACCCTAGATCTGAACCTTGAATCAGATTATTCACCTTCATCGTTGCTACCCACTATGACACCCTTAATGGTGTGACTCGATCTCACACTCGCCCTCAATTTAGAATTGCACCCTAATTCTGTCCATAACCATATTATCTGCATAAACCTGCATAGACATTTCCTTACAGAAAACTCTAACCCTAGAACAGGTTCCTTCACCTGCATGCTCACCACCAGCATTGATGTCACCGATGCCATACCTTAATGATGAAGTCCAAACTGGCCTTCACCCACACGTCAGAGTAGGATCCTCTATCTAAACATAACCACATCCACGGCATAAACTAAAACAATTCCCTATCCCAAACCCTAGCACATACCTGTGGCCTGACCATCCATAATCTCCATGGATGTGACCCTTGCCTCATTGTAAGCCTGCGACTGAATTGGACAGTTGCCCTAACCTTGCAGAAGGACCCTCAGTCTAAACGTACCAATACCCTGCCCCTACGGCTTTCCAAAATCCTAACCCTAACCCTAGCCCTGGCTCGTGGTCCTGACACCTCACCTTGACCATTGACGTCAACCATGCCTCACCATAAACCTGATCCACCATCTTGCACTCCGTTTCTCATCAGAACTAGAAGCCAACTCTATCCATAAAGCCAATGTCTCTGCATACCAGAGAGAACAAAAAATTTTAACTCTAAAACTGGTGCCTGGACCTATACACAAAGCGTCATTATCACAAACACCCAGGGATCTCCTCAACACGGAAACGCAAATTCACACTCGCACTCACATCAGAGGTAGACCCTAACCCTAATAATTAACTTATCCTTTCTGCACAACAGCCCTAACCTCTATATTCAAAGCCTAGCCATGACTCTTGGACCTGCCCCTTCACCATAACCGTTGGCATCACCTGCGCTTCATCGTAATCCTAATCTTCAATCCCGAACGTGCCCTCCCATCGGAGAGAAACTCGAAATTTTTCCATAAACCTATCCTTCTTCTACACCTTACAGAGCACAATAAACTTACTCTAGCCCTCGGCATTTTACCTGATCCAAAACCAACAGCCTCAATGTCTGTCTTGCCGCACCATAAGCGTGAAGCTCAAGGTGGCCCTCGCCCTCACTTCAGGGTCAGATGCAAACTCTAAATGTTACTCCACATTCCTGTAAATCTTACTGAACACCTAACCCTAACCCTAGCGCGAAGCCTTGGACTAGATTCTTCACCTACAACATTGATGTCAACTAAGACACATCTTAACTCGGAGCCTGAATTTCACATTCTCAATCACAAAAGAAGAGAACCCTTATTCTCTCGGTAACCGTCTCTTCCGCAGAGATTTTCTCTCACAGATAGCCCTAACCCTCTCCCAGGACCCTTTCACTGAACCGCTACCATCAGCATCGACGTCTGTCATTCGTGCCCACAACCCTGAAGCTCGTTCTGGCCACTGCCCTCTTGTCAGAGTCGGATCAGAACGCTAAATGTCACTCAATTTTCCGCAGACTCCTTACCTTACAACTAATGCCAACCCTATCCCTGGTGCCAGGATCTGACACTTCACCTTCATCATTGATGTCACACTCACTTCACCTTAAACCTTAAACTTATTCTTGCACAAAACCTCACATCAGAGGTGGATCCGAATTCTAACGGCAACCCTATCTCACCCGTACTCCTTATCGAACACATAACCCTAACCCTAGATCTGACCCTTGAACCAGAATCTTCACCTTCACCGTTGCTATCAACTATGACTCCCTTAATCCTCTGACTCGACCTCACACTCACACTCAATTCAGAATTTTTCGCAAATTCTGTCCATAACCATATTTTCTGCATAGACCTTTCCTTACAGAAAACCCTAACCCTAGCCCCGGATCCTTAACCTGAATGCTCACCGTCAGCATTGGTGTCACCGATGCCACATCTTGATGATGAAGTCCAAGCTGGCCTTCACCCACACGTCAGACTAGGATGCTTAATCTAAACATAACCACATCCACCGCATAAACTTTAGACAATTGCCTAACCCTAACCCTAGCACATTCCTGTGACCTGAGCCTCCAAAATCATCATGGACGTCACCCTTGCCTCACTGCGACTCAATTGGACAGTTGCCCTAAACTTGGAGAAGGACCCTCAGTCTAAACGTACCAATTGCCTGCCCCTACAGCTTTCCAAAAACCTAACCCTAACACTACCCCTGGCTCGGGGTCCTGACACCTCACCTTGACCATTGACGTCATCCGTTCCTCACCATAAACCTGATCCACCATCTTGTGCACCCTGCAACATCAGACTCAGAAGCTAACTCTATCCGTAAAGAGAATGTTTCTGTATACCAGAGAGAACACAGAATTTTAACCCTGAAACTGATGCCTGGACCTGTATACAGAGTGTCAGCATCGGAGACACCCAGGGATCTCCCAACACGGCAACACAATTTCACAGTCACAGTCACATCAGAGCTAGACCTTAAGTCTTATAATTAACTTATTCTTTCTGTACTAGAGCCCGAACCAGTAATTCTAACCCTAGCCATGACTCTTGGACATGCCCCTTAATCGTAACCATTGGCATCACTCACGCTTCATCGTAATCCTTTACCTCAATCCCGCACTTCCCCTCCCATCAGAGAGAAACCTGAAGCCTTTTCATAACCCTATCCTTCCTGTACACCTTACAGAACAAAACTAAACTTACTCTAGCCCTTGGGACTATACCTGAACCGACAAAGTCAGCTTCAACGTCTGTCATGCCGCACCATAAGCCTGAATCTCAAGGTCGCCGTCACCCGCACGTCAGGGACAGATGCGAACTCTAAATGTAACTGCATAATCCTGTCAATCTTACTGAACACCTAACCCTAACCCTAGTGCCAAGCCCTGGACTAGATTTTTCACCCGCAGCAATGATGTCAACTACGACACATCTTAATTCGGAGCTTGAATCTCACACTCGCACTGACATCAGAAGAGAACCCTAATTCTTTCGGAAACCGTCTTTTCCGCACTGATTTTCTCTTACAGATAACCCTAAGCGTATCCCAGGCCCCTTTCACTGAACCGCCACCATCAGCATCGACGTCTGTCATTCCTCCCCATAATCCTGAAGCTCGTTCTGGACGCTGCCCTCATGTCAGAGTCGGATCAGTACTCTAACTGTCACTCAATCTGCAGCATACTCCTTACCTTACAACTAATGCTGACCCTATCCCTGGTACCGGGATCTGACACTTCACCTTCATCATTGTTGTGACCCTCACTTCACCTTAAACTTAAACTTATTCTTGCACCCACCCTCACATCAGAGGCGGATCCGAATTCTAACTGCAACCCTACTTCACCCGTACTCCTTATCAAACCCATAACCCTACCCTAGATCTGAACCTTGAATCAGATTATTCACCTTCATCGTTGCTACCCACTATGACACCCTTAATGGTGTGACTCGATCTCACACTCGCCCTCAATTTAGAATTGCACCCTAATTCTGTCCATAACCATATTATCTGCATAAACCTGCATAGACATTTCCTTACAGAAAACTCTAACCCTAGAACAGGTTCCTTCACCTGCATGCTCACCACCAGCATTGATGTCACCGATGCCATACCTTAATGATGAAGTCCAAACTGGCCTTCACCCACACGTCAGAGTAGGATCCTCTATCTAAACATAACCACATCCACGGCATAAACTAAAACAATTCCCTATCCCTAACCCTAGCACATACCTGTGGCCTGACCATCCATAATCTCCATGGATGTGACCCTTGCCTCATTGTAAGCCTGCAACTGAATTGGACAGTTGCCCTAACCTTGCAGAAGGTCCCTCAGTCTAAACGTACCAATACCCTGCCCCTACGGCTTTCCAAAATCCTAACCCTAACCCTAGCCCTGGCTCGTGGTCCTGACACCTCACCTTGACCATTGACGTCAACCATGCCTCACCATAAACCTGATCCACCATCTTGCACTCCGTTTCTCATCAGAACTAGAAGCCAACTCTATCCATAAAGCCAATGTCTCTGCATACCAGAGAGAACAAAAAATTTTAACTCTAAAACTGGTGCCTGGACCTATACACAAAGCGTCATTATCACAAACACCCAGGGATCTCCTCAACACGGAAACGCAAATTCACACTCGCACTCACATCAGAGGTAGACCCTAACCCTAATAATTAACTTATCCTTTCTGCACAACAGCCCTAACCTCTATATTCAAAGCCTAGCCATGACTGTTGGACCTGCCCCTTCACCATAACCGTTGGCATCACCTGCGCTTCATCGTAATCCTAATCTTCAATCCCGAACGTGCCCTCCCATCGGAGAGAAACTCGAAATTTTTCCATAAACCTATCCTTCTTCTACACCTTACAGAGCACAATAAACTTACTCTAGCCCTCGGCATTTTACCTGATCCAAAACCAACAGCCTCAATGTCTGTCTTGCCGCACCATAAGCCTGAAGCTCAAGGTGGCCCTCGCCCTCACTTCAGGGTCAGATGCAAACTCTAAATGTTACTCCACATTCCTGTAAATCTTACTGAACACCTAACCCTAACCCTAGCGCGAAGCCTTGGACTAGATTCTTCACCTACAACATTGATGTCAACTAAGACACATCTTAACTCGGAGCCTGAATTTCACATTCTCAATCACAAAAGAAGAGAACCCTTATTCTCTCGGTAACCGTCTCTTCCGCAGAGATTTTCTCTCACAGATAGCCCTAACCCTCTCCCAGGACCCTTTCACTGAACCGCTACCATCAGCATCGACGTCTGTCATTCGTGCCCACAACCCTGAAGCTCGTTCTGGCCACTGCCCTCTTGTCAGAGTCGGATCAGAACGCTAAATGTCACTCAATTTTCCGCAGACTCCTTACGTTACAACTAATGCCAACCCTATCCCTGGTGCCAGGATCTGACACTTCACCTTCATCATTGATGTCACACTCACTTCACCTTAAACCTTAAACTTATTCTTGCACAAAACCTCACATCAGAGGTGGATCCGAATTCTAACGGCAACCCTATCTCACCCGTACTCCTTATCGAACACATAACCCTAACCCTAGATCTGACCCTTGAACCAGAATCTTCACCTTCACCGTTGCTATCAACTATGACTCCCTTAATCCTCTGACTCGACCTCACACTCACACTCAATTCAGAATTTTTCGCAAATTCTGTCCATAACCATATTTTCTGCATAGACCTTTCCTTACAGAAAACCCTAACCCTAGCCCCGGATCCTTAACCTGAATGCTCACCGTCAGCATTGGTGTCACCGATGCCACATCTTGATGATGAAGTCCAAGCTGGCCTTCACCCACACGTCAGAGTAGGATGCTTAATCTAAACATAACCACATCCACCGCATAAACTTTAGACAATTGCCTAACCCTAACCCTAGCACATTCCTGTGACTGAGCCTCCAAAATCATCATGGACGTCACCCTTGCCTCACTGCGACTCAATTGGACAGTTGCCCTAAACTTGGAGAAGGACCCTCAGTCTAAACGTACCAATTGCCTGCCCCTACAGCTTTCCAAAAACCTAAGCCTAACACTACCCCTGGCTCGGGGTCCTGACACCTCACCTTGACCATTGACGTCATCCGTGCCTCACCATAAACCTGATCCACCATCTTGCGCACCCTGTCACATCAGACTCAGAAGCTAACTCTATCCGTAAAGAGAATGTTTCTGTATACCAGAGAGAACAAAGAATTTTAACCCTGAAACTGATGCCTGGACCTGTATACAGAGTGTCAGCATCGGAGACACCCAGGGATCTCCCAACACGGCAACACAATTTCACAGTCACAGTCACATCAGAGCTAGACCTTAAGTCTTATAATTAACTTATTCTTTCTGTACTAGAGCCCGAACCAGTAATTCTAACCCCAGCCATGACTCTTGGACATGCCCCTTAATCGAAACCATTGGCATCACTCACGATTCATCGTAATACTTTACCTCAATCCCGCACTTGCCCTCCCATCAGAGAGAAACCTGAAGACTTTCCATAACCCTATCCTTCCTGTACACCTTACAGAACAAAACTAAACTTACTCTAGCCCTTGGGACTATACCTGAACCGACACCGTCAGCTTCAACGTCTGTCATGCCGCACCATAAGCCTGAATCTCAAGGTCGCCGTCACCCTTACGTCAGGGACAGATGCGAACTCTAAATGTAACTGCATAATCCTGTCAATCTTACTGAACACCTAACCCTAACCCTAGTGCCAAGCCCTGGACTAGATTTTTCACCCGCAGCAATGATGTCAACTACGACACATCTTAATTCGGAGCTTGAATCTCACACTCGCACTGACATCAGAAGAGAACCCTAATTCTTTCGGAAACCGTCTTTTCCGCACTGATTTTCTCTTACAGATAACCCTAAGCGTATCCCAGGCCCCTTTCACTGAACCGCCACCATCAGCATCGACGTCTGTCATTCCTCCCCATAATCCTGAAGCTCGTTCTGGACGCTGCCCTCATGTCAGAGTCGGATCAGTACTCTAACTGTCACTCAATCTGCAGCATACTCCTTACCTTACAACTAATGCTGACCCTATCCCTGGTACCGGGATCTGACACTTCACCTTCATCATTGTTGTGACCCTCACTTCACCTTAAACTTAAACTTATTCTTGCACCCACCCTCACATCAGAGGCGGATCCGAATTCTAACTGCAACCCTACTTCACCCGTACTCCTTATCAAACCCATAACCCTACCCTAGATCTGAACCTTGAATCAGATTATTCACCTTCATCGTTGCTACCCACTATGACACCCTTAATGGTGTGACTCGATCTCACACTCGCCCTCAATTTAGAATTGCACCCTAATTCTGTCCATAACCATATTATCTGCATAAACCTGCATAGACCTTTCCTTACAGAAAACTCTAACCCTAGAACAGGTTCCTTCACCTGCATGCTCACCACCAGCATTGATGTCACCGATGCCATACCTTAATGATGAAGTCCAAACTGGCCTTCACCCACACGTCAGAGTAGGATCCTCTATCTAAACATAACCACATCCACGGCATAAACTAAAACAATTCCCTATCCCTAACCCTAGCACATACCTGTGGCCTGACCATCCATAATCTCCATGGATGTGACCCTTGCCTCATTGTAAGCCTGCGAATGAATTGGACAGTTGCCCTAACCTTGCAGAAGGACCCTCAGTCTAAACGTACCAATACGCTGCCCCTACGGCTTTCCAAAATCCTAACCCTAACCCTAGCCCTGGCTCGTGGTCCTGACACCTCACCTTGACCATTGACGTCAACCATGCCTCACCATAAACCTGATCCACCATCTTGCACTCCCTTTCTCATCAGAACTAGAAGCCAACTCTATCCATAAAGCCACTGTCTCTGCATACCAGAGAGAACAAAAAATTTTAACTCTAAAACTGGTGCCTTGACCTATACACAAAGCGTCATTATCACAAACACCCAGGGATCTCCTCAACACGGAAACGCAAATTCACACTCGCACTCACATCAGAGGTAGACCCTAACCCTAATAATTAACTTATCCTTTCTGCACAACAGCCCTAACCTCTATATTCAAAGCCTAGCCATGACTCTTGGACCTGCCCCTTCACCATAACCGTTGGCATCACCTGCGCTTCATCGTAATCCTAATCTTCAATCCCGAACGTGCCCTCCCATCGGAGAGAAACTCGAAATTTTTCCATAAACCTGTCCTTCTTCTACACCTTACAGAGCACAATAAACTTACTCTAGCCCTCGGCATTTTACCTGATCCAAAACCAACGGCCTCAATGTCTGTCTTGCCGCACCATAAGCCTGAAGCTCAAGGTGGCCCTCGCCCTCACTTCAGGGTCAGATGCAAACTCTAAATGTTACTCCACATTCCTGAAAATCTTACTGAACACCTAACCCTAACCCTAGCGCGAAGCCTTGGACTAGATTCTTCACCTACAACATTGATGTCAACTAAGACACATCTTAACTCGGAGCCTGAATTTCACATTCTCAATCACAAAAGAAGAGAACCCTTATTCTCTCGGTAACCGTCTCTTCCGCAGAGATTTTCTCTCACAGATAGCCCTAACCCTCTCCCAGGACCCTTTCACTGAACCGCTACCATCAGCATCGACGTCTGTCATTCGTGCCCACAACCCTGAAGCTCGTTCTGGCCACTGCCCTCTTGTCAGAGTCGGATCAGAACGCTAAATGTCACTCAATTTTCCGCAGACTCCTTACGTTACAACTAATGCCAACCCTATCCCTGGTGCCAGGATCTGACACTTCACCTTCATCATTGATGTCACACTCACTTCACCTTAAACCTTAAACTTATTCTTGCACAAAACCTCACATCAGAGGTGGATCCGAATTCTAACGGCAACCCTATCTCACCCGTACTCCTTATCGAACACATAACCCTAACCCTAGATCTGACCCTTGAACCAGAATCTTCACCTTCACCGTTGCTATCAACTATGACTCCCTTAATCCTCTGACTCGACCTCACACTCACACTCAATTCAGAATTTTTCGCAAATTCTGTCCATAACCATATTTTCTGCATAGACCTTTCCTTACAGAAAACCCTAACCCTAGCCCCGGATCCTTAACCTGAATGCTCACCGTCAGCATTGGTGTCACCGATGCCACATCTTGATGATGAAGTCCAAGCTGGCCTTCACCCACACGTCAGAGTAGGATGCTTAATCTAAACATAACCACATCCACCGCATAAACTTTAGACAATTGCCTAACCCTAACCCTAGCACATTCCTGTGACCTGAGCCTCCAAAATCATCATGGACGTCACCCTTGCCTCACTGCGACTCAATTGGACAGTTGCCCTAAACTTGGAGAAGGACCCTCAGTCTAAACGTACCAATTGCCTGCCCCTACAGCTTTCCAAAAACCTAACCCTAACACTACGCCCTGGCTCGGGGTCCTGACACCTCACCTTGACCATTGACGTCATCCGTGCCTCACCATAAACCTGATCCACCATCTTGCGCACCCTGTCACATCAGACTCAGAAGCTAACTCTATCCGTAAAGAGAATGTTTCTGTATACCAGAGAGAACACAGAATTTTAACCCTGAAACTGATGCCTGGACCTGTATACAGAGTGTCAGCATCGGAGACACCCAGGGATCTCCCAACACGGCAACACAATTTCACAGTCACAGTCACATCAGAGCTAGACCTTAAGTCTTATAATTAACTTATTCTTTCTGTACTAGAGCCCGAACCAGTAATTCTAACCCTAGCCATGACTCTTGGACATGCCCCTTAATCGTAACCATTGGCATCACTCACGCTTCATCGTAATCCTTTACCTCAATCCCGCACTTGCCCTCCCATCAGAGAGAAACCTGAAGCCTTTCCATAACCCTATCCTTCCTGTACACCTTACAGAACAAAACTAAACTTACTCTAGCCCTTGGGACTATACCTGAACCGACACCGTCAGCTTCAACGTCTGTCATGCCGCACCATAAGCCTGAATCTCAAGGTCGCCGTCACCCGCACGTCAGGGACAGATGCGAACTCTAAATGTAACTGCATAATCCTGTCAATCTTACTGAACACCTAACCCTAACCCTAGTGCCAAGCCCTGGACTAGATTTTTCACCCGCAGCAATGATGTCAACTACGACACATCTTAATTCGGAGCTTGAATCTCACACTCGCACTGACATCAGAAGAGAACCCTAATTCTTTTGGAAACCGTCTTTTCCGCACTGATTTTCTCTTACAGATAACCCTAAGCGTATCCCAGGCCCCTTTCACTGAACCGCCACCATCAGCATCGACGTCTGTCATTCCTCCCCATAATCCTGAAGCTCGTTCTGGACGCTGCCCTCATGTCAGAGTCGGATCTGTACTCTAACTGTCACTCAATCTGCAGCATACTCCTTACCTTACAACTAATGCTAACCCTATCCCTGGTACCGGGATCTGACACTTCACCTTCATCATTGTTGTGACCCTCACTTCACCTTAAACTTAAACTTATTCTTGCACCCACCCTCACATCAGAGGCGGATCCGAATTCTAACTGCAACCCTACTTCACCCGTACTCCTTATCAAACCCATAACCCTACCCTAGATCTGAACCTTGAATCAGATTATTCACCTTCATCGTTGCTACCCACTATGACACCCTTAATGGTGTGACTCGATCTCACACTCGCCCTCAATTTAGAATTGCACCCTAATTCTGTCCATAACCATATTATCTGCGTAAACCTGCATAGACCTTTCCTTACAGAAAACTCTAACCCTAGAACAGGTTCCTTCACCTGCATGCTCACCACCAGCATTGATGTCACCGATGCCATACCTTAATGATGAAGTCCAAACTGGCCTTCACCCACACGTCAGAGTAGGATCCTCTATCTAAACATAACCACATCCACGGCATAAACTAAAACAATTCCCTATCCCTAACCCTAGCACATACCTGTGGCCTGACCATCCATAATCTCCATGGATGTGACCCTTGCCTCATTGTAAGCCTCCAACTGAATTGGACAGTTGCCCTAACCTTGCAGAAAGACCCTCAGTCTAAACGTACCAATACCCTGCCCCTACGGCTTTCCAAAATCCTAACCCTAACCCTAGCCCTGGCTCGTGGTCCTGACACCTCACCTTGACCATTGACGTCAACCATGCCTCACCATAAACCTGATCCACCATCTTGCACTCCCTTTCTCATCAGAACTAGAAGCCAACTCTATCCATAAAGCCACTGTCTCTGCATACCAGAGAGAACAAAAAATTTTAACTCTAAAACTGGTGCCTTGACCTATACACAAAGCGTCATTATCACAAACACCCAGGGATCTCCTCAACACGGAAACGCAAATTCACACTCGCACTCACATCAGAGGTAGACCCTAACCCTAATAATTAACTTATCCTTTCTGCACAACAGCCCTAACCTCTATATTCAAAGCCTAGCCATGACTCTTGGACCTGCCCCTTCACCATAACCGTTGGCATCACCTGCGCTTCATCGTAATCCTAATCTTCAATCCCGAACGTGCCCTCCCATCGGAGAGAAACTCGAAATTTTTCCATAAACCTGTCCTTCTTCTACACCTTACAGAGCACAATAAACTTACTCTAGCCCTCGGCATTTTACCTGATCCAAAACCAACGGCCTCAATGTCTGTCTTGCCGCACCATAAGCCTGAAGCTCAAGGTGGCCCTCGCCCTCACTTCAGGGTCAGATGCAAACTCTAAATGTTACTCCACATTCCTGAAAATCTTACTGAACACCTAACCCTAACCCTAGCGCGAAGCCTTGGACTAGATTCTTCACCTACAACATTGATGTCAACTAAGACACATCTTAACTCGGAGCCTGAATTTCACATTCTCAATCACAAAAGAAGAGAACCCTTATTCTCTCGGTAACCGTCTCTTCCGCAGAGATTTTCTCTCACAGATAGCCCTAACCCTCTCCCAGGACCCTTTCACTGAACCGCTACCATCAGCATCGACGTCTGTCATTCGTGCCCACAACCCTGAAGCTCGTTCTGTCCACTGCCCTCTTGTCAGAGTCGGATCAGAACGCTAAATGTCACTCAATTTTCCACAGACTCCTTACGTTACAACTAATGCCAACCCTATCCCTGGTGCCAGGATCTGACACTTCACCTTCATCATTGATGTCACACTCACTTCACCTTAAAACTTAAACTTATTCTTGCACAAAACCTCACATCAGAGGTGGATCCGAATTCTAACGGCAACCCTATCTCACCCGTACTCCTTATCGAACACATAACCCTAACCCTAGATCTGACCCTTGAACCAGAATCTTCACCTTCACCGTTGCTATCAACTATGACTCCCTTAATCCTCTGACTCGACCTCACACTCACACTCAATTCAGAATTTTTCGCAAATTCTGTCCATAACCATATTTTCTGCATAGACCTTTCCTTACAGAAAACCCTAACCCTAGCCCCGGATCCTTAACCTGAATGCTCACCGTCAGCATTGGTGTCACCGATGCCACATCTTGATGATGAAGTCCAAGCTGGCCTTCACCCACACGTCAGAGTAGGATGCTTAATCTAAACATAACCACATCCACCGCATAAACTTTAGACAATTGCCTAACCCTAACCCTAGCACATTCCTGTGACCTGAGCCTCCAAAATCATCATGGACGTCACCCTTGCCTCACTGCGACTCAATTGGACAGTTGCCCTAAAATTGGAGAAGGACCCTCAGTCTAAACGTACCAATTGCGTGCCCCTACAGCTTTCCAAAAACCTAACCCTAACACTACCCCTGGCTCGGGGTCCTGACACCTCACCTTGACCATTGACGTCATCCGTTCCTCACCATAAACCTGATCCACCATCTTGTGCACCCTGTCACATCAGACTCAGAAGCTAACTCTATCCGTAAAGAGAATGTTTCTGTATACCAGAGAGAACACAGAATTTTAACCCTGAAACTGATGCCTGGACCTGTATACAGAGTGTCAGCATCGGAGACACCCAGGGATCTCCCAACACGGCAACACAATTTCACAGTCACAGTCACATTAGAGCTAGACCTTAAGTCTTATAATTAACTTATTCTTTCTGTACTAGAGCCCGAACCAATAATTCTAACCCTAGCCATGACTCTTGGACATGCCCCTTAATCGTAACCATTGGCATCACTCACGCTTCATCGTAATCCTTTACCTCAATCCCGCACTTGCCCTCCCATCAGAGAGAAACCTGAAGCCTTTCCATAACCCTATCCTTCCTGTACACCTTACAGAACAAAACTAATCTTACTCTAGCCCTTGGGACTATACCTGAACCGACACCGTCAGCTTCAACGTCTGTCATGCCGCACCATAAGCCTGAATCTCAAGGTCGCCGTCACCCGCACGTCAGGGACAGATGCGAACTCTAAATGTAACTGCATAATCCTGTCAATCTTACTGAACACCTAACCCTAACCCTAGTGCCAAGCCCTGGACTAGATTTTTCACCCGCACTAATGATGTCAACTACGACACATCTTAATTCGGAGCTTGAATCTCACACTCGCACTGACATCAGAAGAGAACCCTAATTCTTTCGGAAACCGTCTTTTCCGCACTGATTTTCTCTTACAGATAACCCTAAGCGTATCCCAGGCCCCTTTCACTGAACCGCCACCATAAGCATCGACGTCTGTCATTCCTCCCCATAATCCTGAAGCTCGTTCTGGACGCTGCCCTCATGTCAGAGTCGGATCAGTACTCTAACTGTCACTCAATCTGCAGCATACTCCTTACCTTACAACTAATGCTGACCCTATCCCTGGTACCGGGATCTGACACTTCACCTTCATCATTGTTGTGACCCTCACTTCACCTTAAACTTAAACTTATTCTTGCACCCACCCTCACATCAGAGGGGGATCCGAATTCTAACTGCAACCCTACTTCACCCGTACTCCTTATCAAACCCATAACCCTACCCTAGATCTGAACCTTGAATCAGATTATTCACCTTCATCGTTGCTACCCACTATGACACCCTTAATGGTGTGACTCGATCTCACACTCGCCCTCAATTTAGAATTGCACCCTAATTCTGTCCATAACCATATTATCTGCGTAAACCTGCATAGACCTTTCCTTACAGAAAACTCTAACCCTAGAACAGGTTCCTTCACCTGCATGCTCACCACCAGCATTGATGTCACCGATGCCATAACTTAATGATGAAGTCCAAACTGGCCTTCACCCACACGTCAGAGAAGGATCCTCTATCTAAACATAACCACATCCACCGCATAAACTTTAGACAATTGCCTAACCCTAACCCTAGCACATTCCTGTGACCTGAGCCTCCAAAATCATCATGGACGTCACCCTTGCCTCACTGCGACTCAATTGGACAGTTGCCCTAAACTTGGAGAAGGACCCTCAGTCTAAACGTACCAATTACCTGCCCCTACAGCTTTCCAAAAACCTAACCCTAACACTACCCCTGGCTCGGGGTCCTGACACCTCACCTTGACCATTGACGTCATCCGTGCCTCACCATAAACCTGATCCACCATCTTGCGCACCATGTCACATCAGACTCAGAAGCTAACTCTATCCGTAAAGAGAATGTTTCTGTATACCAGAGAGAACACAGAATTTTAACCCTGAAACTGATGCCTGGACCTGTAGACAGAGTGTCAGCATCGGAGACACCCAGGGATCTCCCAACACGGAAACACAATTTCACAGTCACAGTCACATCAGAGCTAGACCTTAAGTCTTATAATTAACTTATTCTTTCTGTACTAGAGCCCGAACCAGTAATTCTAACCCCAGCCATGACTCTTGGACATGCCCCTTAATCGTAACCATTGGCATCACTCACGCTTCATCGTAATCCTTTACCTCAATCCCGCACTTGCCCTCCCATCAGAGAGAAACCTGAACCCTTTCCATAACCCTATCCTTCCTGTACACCTTACAGAACAAAACTAAACTTACTCTAGCCCTTGGGACTATACCTGAACCGACACCGTCAGCTTCAACGTCTGTCATGCCGCACCATAAGCCTGAATCTCAAGGTCGCCGTCACCCGCACGTCAGGGACAGATGCGAACTCTAAATGTAACTGCATAATCCTGTCAATCTTACTGAACACCTAACCCTAACCCTAGTGCCAAGCCCTGGACTAGATTTTTCACCCGCAGCAATGATGTCAACTACGACACATCTTAATTCGGAGCTTGAATCTCACACTCGCACTGACATCAGAAGAGAACCCTAATTCTTTCGGAAACCGTCTTTTCCGCACTGATTTTCTCTTACAGATAACCCTAAGCGTATCCCAGGCCCCTTTCACTGAACTGCCACCATCAGCATCGACGTCTGTCATTCCTCCCCATAATCCTGAAGCTCGTTCTGGACGCTGCCCTCATGTCAGAGTCGGATCAGTACTCTAACTGTCACTCAATCTGCAGCATACTCCTTACCTTACAACTAATGCTGACCCTATCCCTGGTACCGGGATCTGACACTTCACCTTCATCATTGTTGTGACCCTCACTTCACCTTAAACTTAAACTTATTCTTGCACCCACCCTCACATCAGAGGGGGATCCGAATTCTAACTGCAACCCTACTTCACCCGTACTCCTTATCAAACCCATAACCCTACCCTAGATCTGAACCTTGAATCAGATTATTCACCTTCATCGTTGCTACCCACTATGACACCCTTAATGGTGTGACTCGATCTCACACTCGCCCTCAATTTAGAATTGCACCCTAATTCTGTCCATAACCATATTATCTGCGTAAACCTGCATAGACCTTTCCTTACAGAAAACTCTAACCCTAGAACAGGTTCCTTCACCTGCATGCTCACCACCAGCATTGATGTCACCGATGCCATACCTTAATGATGAAGTCCAAACTGGCCTTCACCCACACGTCAGAGTAGGATCCTCTATCTAAACATAACCACATCCACGGCATAAACTAAAACAATTCCCTATCCCTAACCCTAGCACATACCTGTGGCCTGACCATCCATAATCTCCATGGATGTGACCCTTGCCTCATTGTAAGCCTCCAACTGAATTGGACAGTTGCCCTAACCTTGCAGAAGGACCCTCAGTCTAAAAGTACCAATACCCTGCCCCTACGGCTTTCCAAAATCCTAACCCTAACCCTAGCCCTGGCTCGTTGTCCTGACACCTCACCTTGACCATTGACGTCAACCATGCCTCACCATAAACCTGATCCACCATCTTGCACTCCCTTTCTCATCAGAACTAGAAGCCAAATCTATCCATAAAGCCAATGTCTCTGCATACCAGAGAGAACAAAAAATTTTAACTCTAAAACTGGTGCCTGGACCTATACACAAAGCGTCATTATCACAAACACCCAGGGATCTCCTCAACACGGAAACGCAAATTCACACTCGCACTCACATCAGAGGTAGACCCTAACCCTAATAATTAACTTATCCTTTCTGCACAACAGCCCTAACCTCTATATTCAAAGCCTAGCCATGACTCTTGGACCTGCCCCTTCACCATAACCGTTGGCATCACCTGCGCTTCATCGTAATCCTAATCTTCAATCCCGAACGTGCCCTCCCATCGGAGAGAAACTCGAAATTTTTCCATAAACCTATCCTTCTTCTACACCTTACAGAGCACAATAAACTTACTCTAGCTCTCGGCATTTTACCTGATCCAAAACCAACAGCCTCAATGTCTGTCTTGCCGCACCATAAGCCTGAAGCTCAAGGTGGCCCTCGCCCTCACTTCAGGGTCAGATGCAAACTCTAAATGTTACTCCACATTCCTGTAAATCTTACTGAACACCTAACCCTAACCCTAGCGCGAAGCCTTGGACTAGATTCTTCACATACAACATTGATGTCAACTAAGACACATCTTAACTCGGAGCCTGAATTTCACATTCTCAATCACAACAGAAGAGAACCCTTATTCTCTCGGTAACCGTCTCTTCCGCAGAGATTTTCTCTCACAGATAGCCCTAACCCTCTCCCAGGACCCTTTCACTGAACCGCTACCATCAGCATCGACGTCTGTCATTCGTGCCCACAACCCTGAAGCTCGTTCTGGCCACTGCCCTCTTGTCAGAGTCGGATAAGAACGCTAAATGTCACTCAATTTTCCGCAGACTCCTTACCTTACAACTAATGCCAACCCTATCCCTGGTGCCAGGATCTCACACTTCACCTTCATCATTGATGTCACACTCACTTCACCTTAAAACTTAAACTTATTCTTGCACAAAACCTCACATCAGAGGTGGATCCGAATTCTAACGGCAACCCTATCTCACCCGTACTCCTTATCGAACACATAACCCTAACCCTAGATCTGACCCTTGAACCAGAATCTTCACCTTCACCGTTGCTATCAACTATGACTCCCTTAATCCTCTGACTCGACCTCACACTCACACTCA